>NC_080170.1:9256753-9356753 GCF_950295315.1 Erinaceus europaeus | reverse complement strand
ATTACTCTCTCTCCATGCTGGCCAAAAATCCACTGCCCTCAATGGCCATTTTTTCCATTTTATTGGAAAAGACAGAGAAAAATTGAGAGAGGACGGGGAGGCAGAGAGGGAGAGAGAAAGATAGACACCTGCAGACCTGATTCACCATTTGTGACTTGACCCCCCCTGCAGGTGCAGAGTGGGGGCTCAAACCTGGATCCTTGAGCAGTTAGTTCCTTGTGCTTAGTACTATGTGCGCTTAACAGGGCCCACCACCGCCTGCCTCCTGGCATTCATTCTCTCATATCATCCAGTATCTGCCCTCAATCTTTATTATTTATTTATTTATTTATTTATTTATTTACCAGAGCATGATCAGCTCTGGCTTATGATGGTGTGGGGGGATTGAACCTGGGACCTTGGAGCCTCAGGCATGAGAGTCTCTTTGCATAACCATTATGCTGTCTACCCTCACCCCTCAATCTTTTCTGCTGGGTGTGCTTCAAAGCAAGAAGCAACCACACGAGAGTCTCTTGTTGTTGGATAGGACAGAGTGAAATGGAGAGAGGAGGAGAAGACAGAGAGGGGGAGAGAAAGATAGACACCTGCAGACCTGCTTCACCGCTTATAAAGCGATTCCCCTGCAGGTGGGGAGCTGGGGGCTTGAACCGTGATCCTTACGCCGGTCCCTGCACTTCACACCACCTGCGCTTAAGCTGCTGCGCTACCACCCAGCACACCCCTGCTTTATATCTCACCGCCTTTCAGCCACCAAGCTGCCCATGTACCACGACGCTGTCCTGACTTCCCTGGGCAGACACCTCACCCGTGTGTCCTGGAACTCCACTTCCCTAGAGCTCTGCCAACGCCCATGTCCAGCTGAGACACAATACAAAAGTTAGAACTTCCACTTTCTCCACCCCATAGAGAGTTTTGGTCCATACTTCCAAGAAAGATGACCAGAGGGCTCTGAACCCCAGTTCTATAAGGACCCACCTGTAGAGAGAAGAGGAAAAAGGAAGGACTCTCAGAAGAAGTAATAGGTGTAGGTGTAACTTAGAAAGACAGGGAAGGTAGGACCTAGGACCGTAGGGAAAGAATGGGCAAAATGAATAAATATATATAAATTGTTATAGAAATAATAGGCAGCCCACACCTTGACCTTGGGAGAGCTACTGGAGTTCCCAGTGGAGGGAATGGGGACATTGACCTCTGGGGGTGAAATGGTACACCCTGTTATCTTGTAAATCAATGAGAAGAAAATTTAAAAAAAGAAAGAAAACTATAAATGGGGCCAAGATGGAGGACTGGGGTGCTCCATTCTGGCTCGGGCTTGAGGGGGTTTGGAGTGAGGTGAGGAGAAAGTCCAGGTCAAAGGTGCCTCAACACAGGCCCAGCTCCGTGTGTGAGGGCTGGACTGACTTGGGTTCATCCTGGGACTCCGGGAAGCTGCAGCTGTTGGTTTTAGAGGGAATGGACATCCATTATTTACAAGCTACAGCCAGAGTTTTCCAGCAAGGCAGGGAAAGAGAGAGAGAGAGAGAGAGAGAGAGAGAGAGAGAGAGAGAGAGAGAGAGTCTACATTGCACTGGTCACAGGCTAAGAAGCAGGAAGCTGTTTTCTCTCTTGGAGAAAATTCTGCAGCCAAGCAGCCTCTGGTTAGGCCCTGGAAAGTTCCAGAAATATCTTGCCTCCTCACCTAGGCAGCTGCTGTTGCCTTGGTTGGGGGTGGGGGGTTCCTCATTACTCTTTCTTCAGTTCCTGTTTACCCTCGTGTGTGTGTGTGTGTGTGTGTGTGTGTGTGTGTGAACTTCTCTCAGGAAGTTTCCCTGGTATTAAGTCTACATCAATTCTTAGTTCTCTCTGCCTCCTCTTCCCATATCAGTCTTCTATAAAAGACAAAAACAAGGGCCAGACTATGGCGCACCTGGTTGAGTGCACATGTTACAATGTGCAAGGACCTGGATTCAAGCTCCTGGCCCCCACCTGCAGGGGAGAAGCTTCACAAGCCATGAAGCAGGTCTGCAAGTGTCTCTCTGTTTCCTCTTTCCCTCTTAGTTTCTCTGTCTCTGTCCAATAAATGACCCACAACACACATACACACATACAAAGAGACAAAAACAGATAAGCAAAAAAGCACAACCTTCACCGAGTTATATATTTCTTTTTAAAAAAAAATATTTTATTTATTTTATTTTTGAGAGAGATGCAGAGGGAGAGAGAGAGAGAGAGAGAGAGAGAAACACCAGAGCACTGCTCAGCTCTGGCTTACGGTGGTGCGGGGGATTGAACCTGGGACTTTGGAGCCTTGGACATGAGAGAGTCTGTTTGCATAACCATTATGCTATCTCCCCCGCCCCAAGTTACATATTTCTTGTCAACATGACGAAGGTTATAAGGACTCAGGACAAGGATCCCGTGACGTAGGCCAGCAGCTCTCCTGGCAGAAACTATATAGAGTCGAAAGGGGGCGGGAGAGAGCCCAGCTGTGGCACACAGGATGTGCATGTGAGAGGTTCTGGGTTCTATTCCTAGCACCATCAGTAGCCAGAACTGAGTGGTGGTACTCTGGAAAAAACACAGCTTCCTCCCCAAATAAACAACAATAGCAAGAAGCTAAGAGAACCAGGAAAGAGTTTGAGGTGAATGAAAAACCTTCCACCCCACCTCCAATTCTTAGACCTGGCATTCTTTGCATGCAGCTGGGGCTACACATGGGGCTCAGCTCCCTCTCTCTCTCTCTCTCTCTCTCTCTCTCTCTCTCTCTGAATCATGATGGTTTGTATTTGACAATCTTAAAACATCTGGTGAGGGGCTGGGTGGTGGCACACCTGGTTGAGCGCACATATTACAATGCACAAGGACCCAGGTTCGAGCCCCCAGTTCCCACCTGCAGGGGGAAAGCTTCACAAGTGGTGAAGCAGGGCTGTAGGTGTCTCTCTGTCTCTCATCCTCTCTGTCTCTTCCCTTCCTTCTTGAATTCTAACTGTCTCTATCCAACAAACAAATAAAGATAATAAAAAAACCCATCTGGTGTGGGGGGATACTGAATGATGGAGACCCAGAGCTCAGAGGGACAAGGAACCACACAACAGAGGACACGACTCACACAGAGGTCAGAGAACAGCAGAGGGAGACGAGGGAGCACTTTGTATATCCACAAAGCCTCTCCTAGGGCTGGTTCAGATGTGGTCAGACCAGTGCACCTCCGCTCTGGGGCCCAGGGTACAAATGGACGCTGCACTCTTGGAGAAGCAGGAGAGTCCAAAACAAACAAACAAACAAACAAACAAACAAAAAATAAAGGTGTTGCTTCCTTTGATTTACTCAGTTTCCTCTCCAAAGGGAAGACTTCATGGGAAGGAAAAGCTGAGAGGATTAAGAGGTTCTTTGTCATAGCATCTCAGAGGGTGAAAGGAAAATAGAAAGGCAGAAAGGAGGTCACAGGCTCACTGCCTCATGAAGAGAGATGTGGCCCGCTGCAGGTGGGCAGGGAGACCCCTTGTGCAGACGGCAGCTGGGGAGGGAGCAGTGGAGGGGGGAGTGAGGACCTGGGAGAAGTAGCCATGGACAATGTTTACTGAGCACGTCCCATGGCCCTGCCCAACTCTCAACAGCCCTGGGAGGCTAGGGGCACTTGCTGTCCTCATGAAGAGACAGAGAGAGACATCTCCAGAGCCTGACCCCTCTAGGGAAAGATAGAAACAGGCTGGGGGTCTGTATCCATCTGCCAACACCTATGTCCAATGGAGAAGCAATTCCAAAAGCCAGAACTCCCACCTTCTGCACCCCATACAGAATTTTGGTCCACACTCCCAGAGAGGGATATGTTAGGGGAAGATGACAAGAGGGCTCTGAACTCCAAATCTACTGGAACATGGAACATTTGTGACCAGGAATCATTGATTGTACACCATCACCGAGAGGGAAGAGATTTTAGGGGATGCCTCAGGAAGTCAGGTGCTGTTTTGCTTCTCTGAGAGGGGAGAGGAAAAAAGGAAGGACAACCGTGGAGTGATTTCACGGTTTCACTCATAAGTGGAAGATAGAGAATTGATTGCTGTAGGGCAAAATCCACCACTTTTTTTTCCCTTTTATTTTCCCTCTTTTTCTTTTTTGAATAGGATAGAATGAATTGGGGGGGGGCAGGTGGTAGCACAGTGGGTTAGGTGCACATGGTGCAAAGGGCAAGGACCATCACAAAGACCCTGGTTCAAGCCCCCGGCTTCCCACTTGCAAGAGGGGAGTCATTTCACAAGCAGTGAAGCAGTTCTGCAGGTGTCTATGCTTCTCTCCTGCTCTCTGTCTTCCCTACCTCTTTCGATTTCTTTCTGTCCTGCCCAACAACAACAACAGCAATAACAACAACAAGGGCAACAAAAATGAAAAAAAAAAGGCCTCCAGGAACAGTGGATTTGTAGTGCAGGCACTAAGCCCCAGCAATAACCCTGGAGGCGAGAGAGAGAGAGAGAGAGAGAAAGAGAGAGAGAGAGAGAGAGAGAGAGAGGGAGAGAGAGAAAGAATTTGGAAGGGGGAGGGGAGATAGAGAGGAAGAGAGAGATGCCTGTAGACTTGCCTCAGCATTTGTGAAGCTCCATCCTTCCCCCACAGGTGGGGAAATGCAGCTTGAACCTGGGTCTTTGTACACTAGAATGCATACTGGGTGTGCCACTGACCACACCAGTGATCTGTCTTCTAACTGGACATGTGTAGCATTAGACATTTCTGTAGCTGAGGAGACAGACTCAGAGAGGAGTCAGTGACCTAATAGCGAGTGACTGGCGGTGGGTGGGAAATAGCTTACCTAGTAGAGTGCACACCTTGCCTTGCGGGAGTTCAAGCTTCCAGTCACCACACAGGAGCTCCTACACGGGGGTGGGGGTGGGGCTTTCCAAGGGGTGGGGCAGTGGTATCTTCTCTCCTTCTCTGTCTCTTTGCCCCTCTCCATTTCTACTTCTCACTGTTTGAAAGAAAAAAATAAAGTCCACCAGGAGTAGAAGAACCACGGAGGCACAGAGCGCCAGAGACAGCCCTGGTGGCAGGAAGTTAATAAACAGCTATTAGTAAATGACATCACTAGCCCGGCTTCCTATGGAACGGCTGCTCATTGGTACTGAAACAGGGAGTCTGCACAGCGGCCACAGCATCTCTCTCTCTCCTCACACCCTCACGGGTCTGCATTTTTACCAGGTGTGGTCACTAGTGTCCTAGCTTTGCAGACGAGGACATGGCCAAGAGGAGTGTGGGGACAGTGATTCCAGGACCCCAGAGCTAGTGACAAGAGCTGGGGTGGCAGACAAGTTCTTCATCCCAGAAGCCAGGATCCGATCCAGTCCCTTCCTAGTTTCTGTGGAGACTGGAGAGAGACATGGAGGCCCCAGCTGGGCCCAGGCAAGAGGCATCAGCCCCATATGTGAGCTGTGGGGCCCCAGATGCTGGCTGATAGACCACAGCTGGATGGTCCTAGCCGGGGAGCTGGCATGGGCTGTCCCTACTACCCCCGCCACCCACCAGTCCCAGGACTGGCTCTCTGCCACCATCTGGCAGGGCTCCAGGGCCCACTTCTGCTGAGCTTTCAAAGCAAAGATGAGAATCAGGCTGCCTGGGATGCCCAGGGCTGGCACTGGAGCGGGTCTGATTTGGCAGGTTTGAGCTGGGGTTTGGGGGCCGGAGTGAGCTCCCCTCCAACCCCAAAGTTGGGCATAGAGTCTCAGGATCAATGACCAGCTGTGGCCTTTGCCCTGGACACCAAACAGCCCTATGGGCTGCAGCCCTGCCAGGACCCCGTGGGAGGGTGATTTGAAAGCTGTGTGCCGGGTCAATCTTGTGTCCCATTCAGAGCTGGGAACATGGGCTGGAGGCCAAAGAGGCCTCTGGCAGGTCCTCACCTGTGCTCAGGTGAGCAGGGTCCCCCTCCACCTCTCTGAGCTTGCCCCCTTTGGCTGCCAAATGTGGCCATCAAGGAGGCAAGGTCTTAGAGATATCATCAACCCGTTTCTCTGTCATGTGTCCCCGGGGGCTGACAAAACCACCACCAGCATCATTATCATCAATATGAATGGAAGAATCAGGGCGTGACTCTGGCACACATGATGCCAGGGGTCAAATCAGGACCTCATGCTCTCAAGTCTAATGCTTTATCCATTCTGTCACCTCCCAGGCCACAGTATTATTATTTTTGGAGTCAAAGTTTATAGTAGAAGCACTAGAACAGAGGAGATACACAGGGCACTTCTGAATAGTCCTGCCTTGTTTTCTTCTACCTCTTTTTCCTCTTCCTCTTTTTCTTCTTCCCGTTCTATTCCCCCCACCTCCTCCTCACCCTCCTCTTCTTTCTCCTCCTTCGTTTTTCTTACCAGGATACTGCTCATCCTTATCTTATGGAGGTGTGGGGGATTGAACCTGGGACTCTGGCACCTCAGTCATTTCAGGCATGAAAGTCATTTTGCAGAACCACTAAGCTATATCTCCCCTGCCGGATTTCTGTCTTCTGACTTCCTCCCTAGGTGACATGATAAACTCTAGTCTTCCAGCTAAAACACTACTGCCAATTGGGGTGGGCTAATTCTTTGTTGGAGTGCGGTGGGGTCTGCCCGGTGTCTTGGAGGGTGTTCAGCAGCACACTGCCCCTGCCCACCAGCTGCTGGTAGAATCCGCCTGTCCTCACCCCCCAGATGTGCCGCCCCCAAATGTCTCCAGACATAGGCAGTTGGGTTGACAGCACAGAGCCCCCTCTTCCCCATGAGGACCACTGCTCTGAGTGCAAATGGTGTTCCAGTGCCCAGTCCTGGCTCAGCTCTGGGTTTATGTAACCACTTCTTTCTTGAATATTTTTTGTTTCTGCTTGAATGCCTCTCAGTCCTTCCAAATCGAATGAGTCCCAATAGGATCTCACGCGTGTCCGTGAGATCTGCGTCTGCACCAATTTCACATGTCAGTCAGATACCAGGGTTCGGTCTGTGGCTCAGAAACCCCCAAGGCAGCTTCCTCTTTTCTCTCTCTCACAGGCCATACATATCCCACCAGATCCTGCCATCCAGCCTTCTAAATGCTCCTGAATCCCGGTGTTTCCCGCTGTCTTTCCTCCTCCCCCAACCAACCTCCATTCTCAGCCCAACAACTCTGGAACCTCTCCCTCTCTCCTCAGCCCGGTCTGGTTTTAAGCCTTAAGTTTCATCATGCCACTTTCCTGTCTCAGTTACTGTGACCATGTCTTTTGTTGTTTGTTTAATTTTACTAGCAATTTAATAATGATTAACAAGATTGTAAGATCACAGGGGTACAATTCCATGTAACTCCCTCCATCAGAGTTCTGTGTACCACCCCTTCCACTGGAAGCTTCCCTATTCTTTACCCTTCTGGGAGTATGGACCAAAATTCTTTTTTATTTTATTTTTTAATATATTTATTTATTTATTATTGAATAAGAGAGGAGGAAGGAGGGAGGGAGAGAAAGAGAGAGAGAGAAAGAGAGAATCAGACATCAGTCTGGTACATGTGCTTCTGGGGACTGAACTGAGGACCTCATGCTTGAGAATCCAATGCTTTATCCACTGCACCACCTCCCAGACAACTGGACCACAATTCTTTATGGGGTGCAGAAGGTGGAAGGTTTGGCTTCTGTAATTGCTTCTCTGCTGGACATTGACATTCGCAGGTAGATCCATAACCCCAGCTTTTTTTTTTTTTGGTTTTTGTCTTTCCCTAGTGGGGTAGGGCTCTGGGGAGGCAAGGTTCTGGTACACACTGGTGTGGTTGTCTGCCCAGGGAAGTCACATTGGCATCATGGTAGCATCTGCAATATGGTGGCTGAAAAGCAGTAAGATCTAAAGCAGGACAAACTGTTTAATAATCAGGAACCTAAAGATAGGAATAGAAAAGATGAAATTAAGGGTCTTTGTGACTGCATCTTACTGTTGCTAGAACTACGTCCTGATGCTTATCTGTGATCTTAAAGTTCTTATTGTTTTTGGTCCTGTAGTAGCCCCTGGCGATCTCACACCATGACCATCTCATCTTGTGAAAACCCTGAGGCCGTATTGCACTTCTTCGGGTTTGCACACAGCGCTGTAGTTTTGTGTGGATTTCACAACTGCCCCATGTGCCCCTCTGTCTCATGGAAGTGCATTGTCTACAGAAGTCAATTCACACAGTGATTATCCTTGGTGACTGTCCATACTCAGTTTCTTTTAATCTAGAGTCAATATTACTCCATTAGGCTAGATTACATTACACACACACACACACACACACACACACACACACACAGAGAATTAGAGAAAGAGGAAAAAGCACCACTCACTCCTGGTATGTGCTGGGGATGGAACCTGTGGCCTTCTAGTCCTGTGCTCTCCCATTGAGCATCTCTGTTGTTGGCCAACCAACCCTTATTTTAATTTGATTTGATTTATCCCACAAGGGGCATCTCTGGGACTCTGTGCCTGCACCACTCCTTTATTTGATAGGACAGAGATAAATCAAGGAGGGGGGGTCGAGGAGATAGAGAGGGAGAGAGATAAAGAGAGACACCTGCAGTCCTGCTTCACTGCCTGTGAAGCTCCCCCCTCCACCGCAGGTGGGGACTGGAGGCTTGAACCTGGGTCCTTGCACTTGGTAACATGTACACTCTACCAGGTTATGCCACCACCTGGCTCCTGAGTGGCTTCTCTAATTCTTTTATCCTCTGTCTCAGGACTGCTTCTTTTAATTCATCTGAAAAAGAAAACCCTATATTTCTACATTTTGGGAGGCTTTTCAAAAAATCTTTCTTCCCCAGTGGAACAGGGCCTGACACACAATCTGGTCTGAAAGATTGCTTTAAATGAACTGTTCAATATGTTTGAGATTCAAGCTCCCACCAGTTATCCAGGAGCTGTCAAGAAGTGACCGCTGGCTCCTTGCAGCTCTTTGAAGGCCCTATTACTGGAGTCAGCCGAGGCCCTTGGCAGCTGCCTTAATTATTTTGCTTTCATGAGGAGCACTACTTTAATAGTCTGGGAATCAGCCTCTAGCATTTTTTTCTGGGATAGTTTAGGAGTACCAGGGAGCTGTCCTTGGTGCTGACTCTTGTTGGCTTTTACATTTTTTTGTTGTTGAGATGCAGAGGGGGAGCAGAGAGGGGAGTGTTAAAGTTCCTGGAATCAGAAGAGGTGATTTCCTGCAGCTCAGTGAGTTTCTGAAGTTGGGGTAAAGGGAGGTGATGGTGGACAGGAAGGAGAGGGACTCCAGGCAGACAGTGCCCCTTGTTTAAAGTTCCCTCTTCTTGCCCTTGGGATCCTTCTGCAGCAGGGCTTAGGTTTTATCTTCATGGAGGATATTTAATCTTTCAGGAGGATCTCCAGAGGGGAAGAAAACATCTCAGGGGCTTGACATTCCTTACAGCCTCAACACTGAAGTCATTTAGCAAAGGAGCCTCTAGGAGGTGTTTTCTTTTCTTTTTTAAAAAAAAAATATTTATTTTATTTATTTATTCCCTTTTGTTGCCCTTGTTGTTTTATTGTTGTAGTTATTATTGTTGTTGTCATTGTTGGATAGGACAGAGAGAAATGGAGAGAGGAGGGGAAGACAGAGAGGAGGAGAGAAAGAGAGACACCTGCAGACCTGCTTCACCGCCTGTGAAGCGACTCCCCTGCAGGTGGGGAGCCGGGGTTCGAACTGGGATCCTTATGCCAGTCCTTGTGCTTTGCGCCACCTGCGCTTAACCCGCTGTGCTACAGCCCGACTCCCAGGAGGTGTTGTTTTCTTTTTAAGGCATGGAGCTGGTAAGTGCTTCCCTTGGGAGTGCTTTGAAAGATCTCAAACTCTTAGTCTGTCTGTATCTGTTCATTTATTCCAAATCACTTCATCTGTGCCCAACCCATCCACTGGACAAGGGCTTGCTTTGTGGGCAGAATCTCTTATAATACCCACAGTACTCCTGACAAGTCTTCCATCTCATTCTTGTAAAGGAGGAAACTAAGATTAAAAAAAAAAAACAAACACTAGTAGAGCTACAGGCCCATTGAAATATAACTAAAATATGCCTACTATCTACAAAATGGAGGACCTCCCAACTCTGCATCTGCACTATTCCAGCCTTTAGGTCCATGATTGGTCAACAATTTGTTTGGCTTTGTATGTTCACTCTCTCTTTTTTTTTTTTTTCCTCCAGGGTTATTGCTGGGCTCGGTGCCTGCACCATGAATCCACCGCTTCTGGAGGCCATTTTCCCCCCTTTTTGTTGCCCTAGTTGTTGTAGCCTCGTTGCGGTTATTATTGCCATTGTTGACGTTGCTTTGTTGTTGGATAGGACAGAGAGAAATGGAGAGAGGAGGGGAAGACAGAGAAAGAGGGGGGGAGAAAGATAGACACCTGCAGACCTGCTTCACCGCCTGTGAAGCGACTCCCCTGCAGGTGGGGAGTCGGGGGCTCGAACCGGGATCCTTACGCCATGTTCACTCTCTTTTCAGCCACCAGGTTCCAGATGCCAGCAGGATGCCGACCAGACTTCCCTGGACAGACAACCCCACCAAGGTGTCCTGGAGCTCCTATTCCCCAGAGCCCCACACTACTAGGGAGAGAGAGAGGCAGGCTGGGAGTATGGATCTACTAGTCAATGGGGAAGCAGTTACAGAAGCCAGACCTTCCACCTTCTGTATCCCACAATGACCTTGGGTCCATACTCCCAGAGGGATAGAGAATAGGGAAGCTATCAGGGGAGGGGATGGGATACGGAATTCTGGTGGTGGGAATTGGGTGGAGTTGTACCCCTCTTATCCTATGGTTTTGTTTATGTCTCCTTTTTTAAATTAACAAAATTTTTTTAAATTTGTCTATGATCCTACAGGTTGTAATAGAGATAAGATCTTCCCAACTCCAAACCTTGTGCTTTTTGATTTTTTTCTTTTAGAATGCATTTTATAGCATTTAAGTTAGACATAAAGTATAACATAACATTGCAATTTAAGAAAAAATTTATGACCAACAAAACAAACAAACAAAAAAAAGTATTTTTGGGATAGACAAGAGCCCTTGACTGACTCAGGAAAGACAATGATAATATTAGATCTTTGTTCTTTTTTTGCCCTTAGAGTTATCACTGGGGCTCGGTGCCTGCACCACAAATCCACTGCTCCCGTGGCTATTTTTTCCCATTTTATTGACGAGGACAGTGAGAAATTGAGAGAGGAAGGGGAGATAGCGAGGGAGAGATAAAGAGAGATGCCTGCAGACGTGCTATAGTCCAGTGGTTATGCAAAGAGACTCTCACAGCCCCACTGCTAGCCACGGAGGTATAGATCTTTGCCTGAGTTTCCTGGTCAGTGCTCTGTCCCCTGGTGTTAGCACAGGGCCTCTTTGCTGCTGCTCCAGATTCGGGGGGCTGTAGCAATGGAGACTCACAGTTGCATCTGGTGAGTCTCAGGGGAGTCCTCTCCTCCCTTCAGCCATTTTTTTTTTTGGTGAAACAGACTGGAGGTGGTGTCTCAACTGGTAAACTGCCAGACTGTTACCAGCTGCTTAATCTCTCCCTAGGCTCCTCTCTGTCCACGAGCCACACGTGCTTTCACTCACTGGTGATTTGGTGGGTTCCTGAAGTTGTTCTAGTCCTGTCTTGTTGTGGTCCCAGGTGGTGTCCTTTGGTGTTCCTAGTTGATCTGGGAGAGGAAAGGAGAGAAACACAGCTGCTGCTGCTCTGTAGTCCTACCTCCCTAGATCTTTGCTCTTACAAGACCCCCAGAATTTAAGGTTGACTGTTACCAGGACACAATCTAACTTCCCTTGACTTATACAGTATTCCCAGACAAGGATTTATGGGGTGGTGAGAAAACACAAATACTCAGTGAAAGGCAGACTGTGAAACTCAGAAAGCTAAGGACAAGGAGACTCTAAAGAGGGAGGTTTTGGCTCCTGGGTTTGGAAAGAAGGGCAATCAGCATTGAGGGGCTATTTCAAGGAGCTGCAGTCATCAGAACAAGAGGGCAAAGCAGCATTATGCAGAGGCCATCACTCAAGGGATTCAGGAGGGCGTCTTTTTCCCCCTCCATACAGATGGAGTTGTAAATAGCCGGAATATATTATCATGGGCAATCAGAAAAACTGTTGTCAGTAATTTAAAATGGAACTCAGGCAAATGAAGTGCTGAAAGAAGAAGAAGAAGAAAAAATAACCACTGTGTGAAGTTTTCCTGTATGCTTTTCTTGAGTTCTGGGATCAGGGGACCCTTATTGGACATCAGCTCTCACTTCAGCAAAATATATAAATGGTTTGATATAGAAATATTGCATCTCAAAGATGACTGGGGGTTGGATATGCAGTCTATTCAACCAAGATAGTTTCTCTAAATTGCTGTATATGGTTGACTAAGCAAAGATGCCAATTAATAGCTGCTATGGTGGGAGATAATCCCTACAGCTTAAACACCAGAAAGATAGGTGATGATGGCAGAACTACAACTGGGGTGAAACTGGTTCCTTTTCACAACCCGCCACTGCCACCAAAGACTTAGCACATTGCTGCCATGTGTGTGTCACGGAAATCCCGAAGTCGGGTTCATTTAAGGGACAAATTCAATATCATGGAGAGTCTAGACAAAAAGCATGTGATACTGTTACTGTTTTGGTGAAGGGAGATTCTTCTTGAAATAATGAAAGAGCCTTCAAACACAGGGGGTTCAGAGTTTGGATGGAATAAAGAATAGGTGACCTCAAGGGGGTTGAATGGTGGTGCACCCCACCTGTAGGGGAGAGGCTTCTCTCTCCCTCTCTATCTCCCTGTCCCCTCTCAATTTCTCTCTGTCCTATCTAATATAAACTAGGGGGGAAAATGACTGCCTGGAATGGTGGATTTATAATGTCAGCATCGAGTCCCAGCAATAACCCTGGTGGTAATAATAATAATAATAATAATAATAATAATAATAATAATAATAATAGAATAGGAGGCTTCTACTCTAAGACTACAGCCATCCATGTGGAGAACCAATGAAATGGAACAGAAAGACCACACACATGGGTTCACTCTCTGCTGTTCTCATCCCAGATATGTGAACCTTCTCAACTCTGGCCCTCAACTTCTCATTCCTAAAAAGGGTGATCACTATCTCGGTGGGTTTTGTTAAAATTTTTATTAGTTATATAATAACGATTAACAAGATTGTAAGCTAACAGGGGTACAAGTCTATACAGTTCCCAACACCAGAGTTCCCTGTCCCATCTCCTCCATTGGAGCTACCCTATTCTTTATCCCTCTGTGCATATCGACCAAAATTATTTATGGAGAGCAAAAGATGGGAGTTCTGGCTTTTGTAATTGCTTCTCCACTGTATATGGACATTGCCAAGTGGATCCATACCATCAGCCTAGTTCTATATTTCCCTAGTGGGGTAGGGCTCTGGAGAGGTGAGGTCGTCTGCCCAGGGAAGTCAAGATGGCATCATAGTAGCATCTGCAACTTGGTGGCTGAAAGGTGGTGAGATATAAAGCAGGACAAATTGCTTAGTCTGTATTTTTGTCCGTCTGTCTGTCTACAGATTTACAACAGACTCACGCCAAGGTCACTGAGGGGTTATGTCTACAAAAGTCACAAACAGAGACCATCCTGTTTGGAGTGGTCCATTTCCCTTCTGTTTTTAAAAATCTTGAGTTAATTTTTGGCCACTAAAATATCACAAGAACCTAGACTGATGTTCATTTTACAAGGCGAGGCCAGATATCCTAATTGGTCCTTTCCCTAGATATTGAATGGTACCAACACCTACGACTAATCCTGCTTCTTTAGAAGCACCTATCCTCCCGGCCAATGCACCTTGAGAGTAGGGTCCTGTGGAAAATGTCATGGGGAAAATGTACCAACTAACCCTCATTTACAGATGTGTGTGGCAGTCTTCAAAGTGGCAGTCTCAGTGAGAGGTTGCACTAGAGAACAGCACACATGAAAACCTTATCATACAGAAAGTTTTTAAATATGAAAGGCTAGTGTATATGTGTTAGAAACACACATGGTTGAAATAAAAGAATATACATGGGAAACCTAAATACAAAATCTACAATTATATCTTCTTGGAGAAGAGAAATAGAACCTGCATTGGAGATAGAGGATGACTTTTGTTTGCCTGACTTTTTCTTTGCAGTAACTTGTTTCTGAAAGTAGGATGGAATATTATTGGTTGTACCGTTGTTTATACCTTAGATATTTTAAAAAACATTTCTATTTATTTACTACTGGATAGAGACAGAGAGGAACTGAGAGGGGAGTTGGAGATAGAGAGGGAGAGAGACAGAGAGACACCTGCAGCACTGCTTCCCCACTCTTGAAGCTTTCTCCCTGCAGTTAGGGACGAGGGGCTTGAACCTGTGTCCTAGCACACTGTAATGTGAGTGCTTACTCAGATGTGCTTGGCTCCTTCGTCTATCTTAAATCCTTTAAATAAATTTTAGAAGAAAATTAAAAAGGGGACCGGCCTTTGGAATATAACTAAAATAGGCCTACTAGCTATCTACAAAATGGAGGACTCCTCAATTCTTCATCGGCACTAGTCCAGTCTTTAAGTTCATGGCTGATCAACAATTTGTTTGGCTTTGTATGTTAACTCTCTTTTCAGCCAACAGGTTCCAGATGCTAGCAGGATGCCGACCAGACTTCCCTGGACAGACAGCCCCACCAATGTGTCCTGGAGCCCCATTTTCCTAGAGCCCCACCCCACTAGGGAAAAAGAGAGAGGCAGGCTGGGAGTACGGATTGATCTGTCAATGCCCATGTTCAGCGGGGAAACGATTACAGAGCCAGACCTTCCACCTTCTGCATCCCACAATGACCCTGGGTCCATACTCCCAGAGGGATAGAGAATAGGAAAGCTATCAGGGGATGGGATGGGATACGGAGATCTGGTGGTGGGAATTTTGTGGAGTTGTACCCCTCTTATCCTATGGTTCTGTCAGTGTTTCCTTTTTATAAGTAAAAAAAATAAAATAAAAGGGGACTGGGTGGTGGCACACCTAGTTGAGTGCACACATTACAGTGCGCAAGGACAGGGGTCCAAGCCTCCAGTCCCCACCTGCATGGGGGAAGCTTCACAAGTGGTGAAGCAAGGTTGCAGGTGTCTCTCTATCTCTCACCCTCTCTGTCTCCCCATTCCCTTTCGATTTCTGGCTCTCTCTATCCAATAAATAAATAAAGATAATAATCAGAAAAGTTAAAAGCATGGGGTTTGGAGTTGAGAAGATCTTGACTCTGTTATGAGGACAAGAGTTCCCCTTTAAGCCTGGTCCAGTCTTTACTGTGAACTGAAAGGTCAAGCTTTCTGAAGGAAGTGTGGTATTTCCTTCATGATTTCTACTAGTGATGAAATTCCTAGATCCAGAAAGGAATTGTCATGAGCAGGTTTACTTAGACTAGGACACTGAGACAGGAAATCAAATGCAAATTAGTTGCGGATCTGAGAATTGAAGAAATACTGGTTGAAGGTTGGGGAGAGCTTAGTACCTTGCCTGCTATATGTAGCAGCTGACACAGAAGAATAAGAAAGAGATGAGCTCAGGAAGAGTTGTTGGCCACTTCTGTCAAGATGAAAATGTGATAGAAAGTACTCAAGACCTATGGATCGACCAGTTAATGTCCATGTTCATCGGGGAAGCAATTACAGAAGCCAGACCTTCCACGCTCTGCGTCCCACAATGCCCCTGGGTCCATACTCCCAGAGGGATAAAGAATTGGAAAGCTATCAGGGGAGGGGATGGGATATGGAGGTCTGGTGGTGGGAACTGTGTGGAGTTGTACCCCTCTTACCCTATGGTTTTGTCAGTGTTTCCTTTTTATAAATAAAAAATAAAATAAAATAAGAGAGTACTCAAGACCTCAGGGATCTCACAGAGCTCTTCTTTCTCAAATCCAAACAGGAAAAGGTAATTCTGAGGTCTTTGACTAACTGATTAAAACAGGATCTTTGGGCAGAGGTAGATAGCATAATAGTTATGCAAAAAGATTCTCATGTCTGAGGCTCCAAAGTTCCAGGTTCAATCCCATGCACCACCAAAAGCCAGAGCAGATCAGTGCTCTGGTAAAAAACAAACAAACAAATAAATAAAAACAGGATCTTTGGTAGGATAGACTCAAGAATACCTTATGCAAGGGAGTCGGGCTGGAGAGCAGCGGGTTAAGTGCACGTGGTGCCAAGCACAAGAACCAGTGTAAGGATCCCAGTTCGAGCCCCCGGATCCCCACCTTCAGGGGAGTCGCTTCACAGGTGGTGAAGCAGGTCTGCAGGTGTCTGTCTTTATCTCCCCCTCTCTGTCTTCCCCTCCTCTCTCCATTTCTCTCTGTCCTATCCAACAACAACGACATCAATAACAACAGCAATAACAACAACAACCACAATAATAAAAAAAAAAACAGCAAGGGCAACAAAAGGGAAAATAAATAAATAAATATAAAAAAATAATACCTTATGCTGTTACTTAAAAAAATGATTATCTTTATTGGATAGAGACCATCAAAAATCAAGAGAGAAGGGGATGATAGGGAGGGAGAGAGAGAGAGAGAGACAGAGAGATACCTGCAGCACTGCTTCACCACTCGCAAAACTTTTCCCCTGTAGGTGGGTACCAGGGGCCTGAACCTGAGTCCTTGTGCACTGCAACATGAGCTCAAACAAGCGTGCCATCACCTGGCCCCACCCCCACCCTCATACTTTATGAAAACCCTCTGAATCAAGTCAGCTTCTGTGTTTACTAGTTCAGTTTGCCCATGCGTAGACATACTGTGTCAGAAACTGTTAAAGTATCCTATCCTGTCCTGTCCCGTCCCGTCCCATCCCATCCCATCCCATCCCATCCCATCCCATCCCATCCCATCCCATCCCATCCCATCCCATCCCATCCTATCCTATATAAAAATGTTAATAATATATTGTTAATATTTCATATTTCAGGAGCTGGGCAGTTGTGCAGCGGGTTAAGCGCAGGTGGCACAAAGTGCAAGGGCCAGCCTAAGGATCCCGGTTTGAGCCCCTGGCTCCCCACCTGCAAGGTTTTCGCTGCAGGTGAAGCAGGTCTGCAGGTGTCAATCTTTCTCTCCTCTCTCCATTTCTCTCTGTCCTATCCAATAACGACATCAATAACAACAACAACAATAATAACTACAACAATAAAACAACAAGGACAACAAAAGGGAAAAAATAAATATTAAAAAGTATATATATCATATCTCTCTCATGAGGTTTTACAAAAAAAAAATGAAGTTTTGTAATCAGAAGACTTTGAGTTCATCAGAATAATCTTTGCTGGTGTGTTCTTGACCTTGGTGATCTTGTCAAAGGACTCTGAGAGATCTGATGAAAAAGAGGAGTCCCATCGCTGACTTTGAAGTAGTCTGTTGCCCTGGACTCAAAGCAAGGCACAGACTCTTCATTGGGGGGGGAGGGTGTGACTCAGCGGGGGTGGTGTCCACCACTCTGGGATGGACAGGGGACAAAATAGGTGCGCAGTGAATACCTGATGAAAAAAATAAACGAGAAGCAATCATTCTAGTAAAAGGAGGTCTGGAAACCCCACTGATGGAAACATTTGTTTTCATAATGTTGGGGTGTTTGGTTATCCCCGGGTAGTTGGTTTAAAAGAGAAATAGCAGCGCAAAAACTTTGTTTTCTGGAACCAAAATTCTCATCCTGGGTTTGTTCCTGGCCATAGGATAACCATGCATAGAATTGGATATTCAAGCCTTAGGGTAGGCAAGAGTGGGGGGATGCTCTCACTGCTGTGCAAAATGAAGGGAGTTGCACCACCAGGTCAGTGCAAAGTCTCAGGGAGAAGTCCCCTTACATCCTGGCGCCTGCTGTGTGGACTCAGTGTGGTGACCGTAACGGAGAGGATGACCAGGCTGGATGTCCACAATCGCATCAGCTCTGCCTACTGAGATGTGAAAGCCCCAATGCCAGGAGTGACCTGATTCTTTGTCGCTGAGTTTTTCCTCTTCCCTCCCCAAATGGATTTCTCTCTCATGCTTGTTTTTTTAAAACCAAGCCTTTCCTAGGAAATTCACTTATAATCTAAGGGGCCATCTGTCTTTCTGGCTTCAGGCCAAAGGACTTCATTAAAAACTGGAGGAGACTTAGCGATGCTGTTTTCAGCTCATGCCGAGGGGAGTCGTCCAGGACGGGTGCCCTGGAAGCAGAGAGGCGGACAAAAGAGTGGGGACGCATAGTTAGGGGGTGACCCCAGAAAGCATGGAATGGGGAGGGGCAAGACAGGTAGGACGTTCATGTAGGATGGATTCAGGAGCTGGCTCCCCTTGTCTGCTATCAAGGTACAGTCCCAGTGGACCCTGAGGCCTCTTCCAATCATATCCCCTAGTTAATCCCACCAGAGGACAACATGTTTGGGGAGATGGCTTATCAGGTAGAGTGCATGTTTTGCAAACCTGAAGCCCTGTTTGATCCCCAGTACTGCACTGAGCCAGAGAAGTGATCTGGTCTCTCTCTCTCTCTCTCATTAAACAAACAAATAATTTTCTGAAACCTTTTAAAACATTTTTTGTTATCTTTATTTGATAGAGATAGCCAGAAATTGAGAGGAAGGGGGAAATAGAGAGGGAGAGAGAGAGACACCTGCAGCACTGCTTCAGCACTCCTGAAGCTTCCCCCCTGCAGATGGGGGCTGGGGGCTTGAACTCAGGTCCTTGCACATGGTAACATGTGTGCTCAACTAGGTGCACCACCATCCAGCCCCTAGAACCTTTATAAACTATTTATTTATTTATTTATTATAAACTATTTATTTATTTTTGTTGCCACTGGGATTATCTCTGGAGCTCAGTGCTGCTACGAATTCACTGCTCCTAGCTGCCACCTCTCGTTTTCTTACTATTTTTATTGCATAAGACTGAGAGAAATTGAGAGTGGAGGGGGAGATAGAAAGGAAGAGAGGAAGAAAAAGACACCTGTAGCCCTGCTTCACCGCTCGTGAAACATCCCACCTGCAGGTGGGGAGCGGGGGCTCAAACCCAGATCCTTGCTCATGGTAAGGTGGGCACTTAACTGGGTGCACCACCACCCAGTCCTCAGAATTTTTTTTAAAATTGTGCTCCAGGGAGATGGAATGTTGTTGATATTAAACACTGGCAAGAAAGCAGGACTATTAATCACACCCCTTGATCGTGAGTGACTGAGGGTCTTCCTTTCCATGAGTCTGTGTCCATGAGTAGGTAAACAGAAGGCTGCAGTTGTAGGTGCCCATAGCAGGAAGTATGTCACTGCGCACAGGAAAGGGAGTGACCCTCAGATAGAAGAGGATGTAGCCGCCTCTGCTAAAGGCCTCTCAGGCGTTCAGCACTGAGACTTCCGTAGGTAGGAAACAAGAATCAATCTTCACAACGTGCCTTGTTGTTTGTTGCTGTGTTCTGTTGCTGCTATTTTGTGAAGAAGAATAATTATACCTCTGTGGTGTATTGATGAGAATTTGTCAATATATTGAAAAAAATACTGATCTGTACTTATCCCTTCTTTGAAAAACATTCATCATCATCACTATTATTTTAAATTATTTAACTAGAGCACTACTCAGCCAGTGTGGGCATATGGTGGTGCTGGGGATTGAACCTTGGACCTTGTAGCTTCAGTTACAAAAGTCTTCTGCAGAACCATGGTGCTGTCTTCTCTGCCCTCTGATTTATTTCCCTTGCCTGGTACCACTGTAACAGCAGCCTCATTCAGTGAAGTGGACATCTTTCTCTTCTTCTCAGTCTCCAGAGAATTTGTGTAGGGCTTTGATCCTTAAATATTTGATAGAGTTATAGAGTTCAAAAAAAACAAAAAAAACAGTGCAACTATCTGGACCTGGGATTCTCTCTCTCTCTCTCTCTCTCTGTGTGTGTGTGTGTGTGTGTGTGTGTGTGTAAGATTTTTAAATAAGTAATTCAATTTATTAACTTGATAGAGGTCTGTTTGGATTTTCAATTCCTTCTGAAGTTAGTTTTGATGGTTTATGTCTGCTAGAAAATTGTCCCAATTCATCTAAATTATCTAATTTGTTGACATAAAGTTGTTTGTTGATTTACACACATCTTTTTATTTTATTCCAATTTCCTCCGGTTGGGTTCAGTTTCTTTCCACTGAGACAGACAGAAAGTTTTGCATTGTTTCAAACAGATGAAAATTTTAAGGTTAGTTTTGTAGCTGAGGGAGTGCTGGGGAACACCCTGTGTGCTCGCTGGGGAAAAGAGTGTTTTCTTTTTCTTTTTTGTTTAATATTTATTTTATTTATTCCCTTTTGTTGCCCTTGTTGTTTTATTGTTGTAGTTATTATTGTTGTTGTCGTTGTTGGATAGGACAGAGAGAAATGGAGAGAGGAGGGGAAGACAGAGAGGAGGAGAGAGAGATAGACACCTGCAGACCTGCTTCACCGCCTGTGAAGCGACTCCCCTGCAGGTGGGGAGCCGGGGTTCGAACCGGGATCCTTATGCCGGTCCTTGTGCTTTGCGCCACCTGCGCTTAACCCTCTGTGCTACAGCCCGACTCCCGAGAGTGCTTTCTGTGGTAGTTGCTGGACTGTTCTCTGGGCTCTGATGGGTCTGTGGTGTCATGTCATCTGGCCATCTAATCTAAATAGTTTTCTAGATCTTCCTCACCCATCACTCCACTTTGATCTCTTTTCATAGCCCATTTCACTTTCTTTTTTTTTAATTTTAATTTTTTTATTTCTTATTGGATAGATACCTGCAGTCTTGTTTTCCTACTTGTGAAGCTTTCTCCCCTGCAGGTGGGGACCAGGGGCTTGAGCCCTTGAGTCCTTGAGTCCTTGTAGCCCATTTTGTTTTCAAAGTTGTATTTTTTTTTTCTACTTTATCTCTGGGATTTGGGATTTGGTAATTACAGGATGATTCTTTTGCTCCTGGTGAACGTCTTCTCTTTTTCCTTTTCTTACAGAGGCAGAGAGAAATGGGGGGGTGGTCGGGGGATAGAAAGATAGATAGATAGATAAAGAGAGAGAGAGAGGATGCATCAGCACTGCTCCACCACTCATGAAGCTTCCCACTGGAAGGTGGGGAACCCAAGGCTTGAACCTGGGTCCTCAGGCATCATAATGTGTGGACTCTACCACCGTGTGGGCCACTGCCCAGCCCCTTAAATTTGTTTTTAAGACCTCTCTCTCTCTCTCTCTCTCTGGTTTTTCAGTTCCTAGAGGACTAGAACTGTGTCTCTCTCCTCATTCCTAACCTGGCAATCCTGTCTCCTTTAATTTGACTCTTAGTTCTTCTAGCTAGAGTCACCTGGGTTTTGCACAGTTTGATGTTTGCTTCCACTGACTGCCTCAATCTACTTGAGTTATAATAGTGCCAGTTGGGAATTCGTCTTTATTATTACTTTTGTAACCGCATATTAATTAACTAGAATACTATTTATGAGATAAATATACATGGTAGATAGAGCTAAAATTAATCTGTCTTAGGTTGCATCACTCTCTGAAAGAGACACCTTCAGGGGCCAGGCAGTGGTGCATCTGGTCAATACATGCATTGCAATGCTCAAGGACCTGGGTTCAAGCCCTAGGTTCCCATCTGCGGGGGGGGGGGGGGGAAGCTTTACAAGTGGTGAAGCAGGGCTGCAGGTGTCTGTCTGTCTCTCTCTCTCCCTCTCTGTCTCCCCTTCCCCTCTCAATCTCTTGCTGACCTAGCCAATAATAAATAAATAATATTTAAAAAAAAAAACCCACTATTAAAAGGGAAAGCTTCACCAGAGCAGGAACCCATAGACCTCCAGCACCCGGGGAGGTGAGTGATCCCAGAAAGCACTCCACTCACGGGTGTGTGTGTGTGGGGGGCAGGGGTGAAATGACTGAAGGTCTGCATTCCCCACCCATTCTGCAATTCCAGTGTCTGGTACAGGGCTTGCTCCAGAGCAGAGGCTCAGACAGGGCAGGGCTGAGATCCTACGAGTGACAGCCAGGGAGCTTCCCTGGAGCAGAGTCAGCACTATCCTTAGAGACTCACCGATACACCCCTACAGGGGCGCCTGTGTGTCCCTCACCCCACCACCATGTTTCTGCCTGCATCCCATCTTCTCAGCTTCCTGCCTTGGACTCCCGCAGAGATGGATAAGCAGAGAAGCCACAAGATCAGAGCATGAGTTTTCAAACTCTGTTTATTCTCTAGATGGTTTATTCTCTTGACACTGGGAGGGAAGAGGTGTTTTTCATTATCATTATTTTTTAAAAAATATTTATTTATTTATTTATTTATATTTTTTCAATATTTCTTTATTCTCTTTTGTTGCCCTTGCTGTTTCATTGTTGTAATTATTATTGATGTCGTCATTATTGAATAGGACAGAGAGAAATGGAGAGAGGAGGGGAAGACAGAGAGGGGGAGAGAAAGATAGACACCTGCAGACCTGCTTCACCGTCTGTGAAGCGACTCCTCTGCAGTTGGGGAGCCGGGGGCTCGAACCGGGATCCTTACGCCGGTCCTTGAGCTTTGTGCCACCTGAGCTTAACCTGCTGCACCACCGCCCAACTCCCTCCTCATTATTTTTTAGAGCAGAGAGCTAGGTGGCTTATTAGGAGACATGATGAATAGATCACAAAGTGAATCTTAGACTCCAAATTCCATGCTGTCTACTTAAAATCTTACTTTTTGAAGGAGTTTAAAAATAACTTTCGGAAAGATAAAGATAGAGATGGGGGTCATCTGCTTAAGTGCACACATTACAGTACACAAAGACCCAGGTTGAAGCTCCTGGCCCCCACCAGCAAGAGGGAAGCTTCACGAGTGGTAAAACAGGCCTGCAGGTGTCTCTCTGCCTCTTTCTCTTTCTGTCTCCCCTACCTCTCAATTTATCTCTGTCTCTAGCCAAAAAATATATTTTTGCCTTTATTGGGGGATTAATGTTTTACATTTGACAGTAAATACAATAGTTTGTACATACATAACATTTCTCAGTTTTTCACATAACAATACAACCCCCGCTAGGTCCTCTGTCATCCTTTTCCATGACCTGTATTCTCCCCACCCACCCACCCCAGAGTCTTTTACTTTGGTGCAATACACCATAAATGAAAATATTTAAAAAAGAGATAGAGATAGAGAGATAGCTCTGCAAAGCCCTGCTCAGCTCTGGCATATGGCTGGACCCAGGATAGAACCTGAGACCTCAGAACTCAGGCATGCAAACCTTCCCTCTAACATTGGGGTCTCTCCCAGAACCTCCACTTTTTATTTCTCACCTCTGGGCATGAGATGGGAGTGCAGGCTTGCTTAAGTATATGTTCAAGTTGGAAGGCACAACAGTAGAGAGAGAGAGAGAGGGAGAGAGAGGGAGAGAGGGAGGGAAGGAGGGAGAGAGAGAGAGAGAGAGGAAAACCAAAACTCTCATGTGAAAAGATTTAACAGAGAAGATCTAGGAAAGATGATAAAAGCTTGCCAACAGCCTGAAATGCATTCTTTTTGGTGAAGAAGCAACAACAACAACAAACCATCGGTTGCCCTATCTAATGCATCAGATAATGTTACCTGTCAGAGGGAAATCAGAAAACTTTCAGTTAAGTAACCATGAAATGTTTTAAGTCACTTTTTCAGAGAGCAAGTGAAATTTTGAAGAGGAAGGCAAGATATCCCACTGATCTGATAATGCTTGGGAAAAAAAAAGTACTAAGATTTAAAGAAAAGAAAACCCAGCACATTTTCAAATACAATACATTTACTGGACTATTATGTTCTGCCTTCAGAGTTAATTCCAGGTGTCAGTGTTCTCTCTCTCTCTCTTTCTCTTTCCATTTTGGATTTGTGCTCAGTGAGGTGACATGATTTGTATAAAGATGTTCAGCAGAAAGTGGCAGGAGCTGCACGTGGCTGAAACACATGAACTAGGTCATCAGCCCTTAATTCTGGATTCCAGGACTGGGTTTGGTGATTACCATGGCAGCATGAGCTGGGAGAGAGCAGAACCTGGGAACACTTCTCATTCCCATGGTCCTGTGCAGTATCACACGGGGCAGACCTAGAAGCAAATATTGCGAGAGAAACATACCGTGGTCTGAAGCGGAGGGACTAAGGAATTAAAAGCAGAGACAGCTGGGCTGCTTCCAAGTTTGGGTTTCTACAAATTGTGCTGCTATGAACATAGGTGCAAAGAGCATAGTACAGATCTCTTGCATGGGTGTGTTGGGTTCCTCTGGATCTGTGGCCAGGAGAGGAATTACAGGGCCATAGGGCCATAGGGCAGGTCCACTTCTTGCCTTCTGAGAATTCTCCAGACTGCTCTCCACAGGGGTTGTGTTGGTATGCTTTTAAAAACCCCTTCTGTTTCATTAGTTTAATCCCCCCTGCTTAACACTATTCTATTTACATAACCACTTCATTTTATTTACCTAACCTCTGTAAACAAGCACCACCCTCCCTCCAGGGCATTGGTGGTTCAGTGATAGAATTCTTGCCTGCTCCGCCCCCTCTCCTTGTCATACCCTGATTTTCACCAGTCACTTTTCTCTCCACCCTCTCTGCGTCGCATCCTGTTCCCACCCTACTGGGCTAGTATATTTATAAGGACAAGATTGTTTGTAGTTTTTTAGTTTAGCTTAGCTTGGTATAGATTGTGCTGTGTCCTCCATGAATAAAGAGATACTGCGTACAACCCAGCCATGAGTCCCGGGTCGTCTGTTACCCGCCCGTGAAGCCAGCCCGGCGAAAAACCCACTGATATTCCCACCTGCAGTGCAGGAGGGCTCCTTTGTCCTCACAACCTCTCCAATATGTACTGTTACTGTCCTTCCTAATTTCTGATATTCTCACAGGAGTAAAGTGGCACCTCTAAAGCTGCTATCTTTATTTGCATTTCTCTGATAATCAAAAAATACTTGGAGTATTTTTTTTTAATATGTCTGCTGGCCCTTAGGATCTCTTCTGTTTTGAAGATTCTGTCCATAGCCTCTCTCCATTTTTGGACAGTCTTGTTGTTGTTGCTGCTGGCTTTGATGAGCTCTTTCATATATATTTTTTTGAATTTGTGTTTTCATTTATTTATTTTTATAAAAAGGGAACACTGACAAAAACCACAGGATAAGAGGGTTACAACGCCACACAATTCTCCACCACCAGGACTCTGTATCCCATCCCCTCCCCTGATAGCTTTCCTATTGTTTATCCCTCTGGGAGCATGGACCCAGGGTCATTATTTTATGAGCTCTTTCACAGATGAGGGGCTGAGAGAGATGTAGTACAACACACAGTAGAATACTATTCAGTTGTTTAAAATGATGAATTCACCTCATCTTGGATGGAGCTTGAAAGATTCATGTGAAGTAAGATCAGCCAGAAAGAGAAGGATGAATATGGGATGGTTTCATTCATGGGCAGCGCTTAAGAAAAGGACAGAAAGGGGTACACACAGTAGAACGGGGACGGGGTGGGGTGTAGTTCATCAAAGCAAAGGACTCTGGGGAGGAAGGGCAGGGAGGGGCTGTGGGGTGGGGGTTTGGGGGTCCTGGTGCAGGATGACAGAACAGGACCCAAGTTTGGGTGAGAGTGTTTTGCAGACACCTGTCATAGGGAGATGAGAAATTGTCCCCATGTGTCAACAACAAGACTGAAATCCATTGACCCTGACAGATGCTGCCAGCTTTCCATGAGGAGGAGAATGACTCAGAAGGCAGTGGGTGGGCAGGGCGCTTGTGTCAGAGTGGAATATAGTGATGTGGCAGAGGAGACAGACAGACAGGCAGACAGACAGACAGGTAGGCACACACACACACACACACACACACACACACACACACTGATCAGAGGAGCTAGGGCTTGGACAGATTTCTACTTCTCCTGTATTCTGAGCTTTAGTTTATCCATGTCCCATGGTTACGTGGAAGTAGTTTCAGATATTTCATCAGTGCATATGAGTTGAGATTGTGTGATCCCGATAATACACCCGCACAGAGACTATTCATTTAAAATGCAGTGCTTCCCTTTGATGGGCTGGGGACTTGATTTAACCTGTGGGAGCTCAGAACATGTACATTCAAGACCCTGGAAATCACAGGTTCAATCCCCAGTGCCACTGTATGCCAGAAATGAACAGTGCTGCTCTCTCTCTCTCTCTCTCTCCTCTTTTCTTTTCTCCAAATTCTCTCTCTCCTCTTGAGACAAACAAACAGACACACTCGTTGAAGAAGACAACCTGCTTCCTTTCCTTTCAGCAAAGTAGTTTCATGTCTCCGTAATCAACACATGTATTTGCACACGTAGCTTAGCACTGGCCCTTGATTTTCAAATGTCCACCACTCTTGGGAGAAAATGAGAGTTCATATGGGGAACGGCGGCACATCTATGAAGCAGGCAGGTAGCAGCTTATTAGCTGGTATTTGTTTTGTGATCTCAGATTATAACCACCACAGGGGCCGAAGTCAGTCAGTGAGCACAAGACAGCTTCAGAGAACCCAGTCTGAATCGGAAGCATGTGGACAGCCATTATATCTTGGCCTTGGAGGCAAAGTAGCTACAAAAGGCTGTCTTAAATGCCCCCCTCCCACTACAATGCTTTTCTTCTTTCTAGAGATGTGATGCGATTGCACCTTTTCTGGTGCGTAATGGGCCACCAACAATTACATCCAAGTAAAGTCAGGCAGAAAACCAGTCAAACTCTAGTCCCCTTGTTCACACTGAGCGACACCATCTTGGAGTGCCATCTTGAAAGGAGAGGTTTTGAAAGGAAGAGGAATTGCCACTATGTTTTATTATTTTACTGACTCCAGGGTTAGAGCTGGGGCTCGGTGCCTGGACTATGAATCCACTGCTCCTGGAGGCCATTTTTTTTCCATTGTTGTTGTTGCTGCTATTGTTGCTGTTGTTGCTACTGTTGTTGGACAGGGAGAAATGGAGAGAGGAGGGGAAGACAGAGAGGGGGAGAGAAAGACACCTGCAGACTTGCTTCACCACTTGCAAAGAGACCCCCGCCCCCCTGCAGGTCAGCAGCTGGAGGCTTGAACCAGGCTCCTTGTGCTGGTCCTTGTGCTTCACACTATGTGTGCTTAACTCAGTGCCCTACTGCCCGGCCCCCTCCATCTTTTATAAAAAAATATTTTATTTATTTTAATGAGAGAGATACAGATAAAAAGACACACACACACACAGAGACCAGAGGCCCTGCTGATCTCTGGCTGATGATGGAGCTGAGGATTGAACCTGGGGCCTTGGAGCCTCAGGCATAAAAGTCTTTAGCAGAACCATGATGCTGCCACCCCCCCACCCCTCGCCACAGCCCTGCCACCATGTTTTTCTTTTAAATTTTATTAGTAATTTAATAATAACTAACAAGATTGTAAGATAACAGGGGTGTAACTCCACACAGTTCCCACCACCAGAGTTCCATGTCCCATCCCCCCCACTGGAAGTTTCCCTGTTCTTTATCCTTCTGGGAGTACGGACCAAAGATACTTATGGGGTGCAGAAAGTGGAAAGTCTGACATCTGTAATTGCTTTTCCACTGGATGTGGGTGTCTGCCACCAAATTTTAAAGCTAAACACACACACATGCACACGGGCACACACACACACACACACACACATCACCCCACAGCTTAATTAATTTACATATATAGAAATGATCTCCCTTGCTGTGCAGTAAAGAAAGAATACTTTTCAGTTTCATCTCAGCCCACCATATATGTTCATTGGTGTCCGGGCAAATAGGGAAGGCAATGTGCCCTGCTTTGCCATGTGCACAACCCAAGTGTGAGGGAGCTTTGGTGCTGTGGCCTCTGTCGCTCTTTGTGAATTCAATTCAATTCAATTCAATTCAATTCAATTCAATTCAATTCAATTCAATGCAATGCAATGCAATGCAATGCAATGCAATGCAATGCAACTCAACTCAACTCAACTCAACTCAACTCAACTCAACTCAATTCAATTCAATTCAACTCAACTCAATTCAATTCAATTCAATTTAATTCACACAGTATACAGAGATTTCATTTTTAAGGGGTAATTAAAGAAATTCCAGAAGTAGATGAGATCGGGCTTGTTTGGGGTGGGATGGCTGTTGACAGAAATCCCTAAATCAGACCCACTCATTATATTAAGTCCACTGAATATGTGTTTAGGACACTTCTTTCCAAGATAATTCCTTAGAGAAAAAAGAGACCTTCAGAAAGAGTGAAACCCCCACCCCCACCCCTTCCCTAAGAGAAGCAGAGAGTCGATAAAAGGACTGGAATATATGTCACTAGGCTGTGATGTTTGCATGCTGCCTTTAGGTAAAGAACGTCCCTCTAAGTGGACTTCGGAGCCCAGACTAGCTGTGCAAACAGGAGCTTAAGCAATTTCAAGATAAGGAAAGCAACTGGTTTGAGTAACACCCTGGAAAAACACTCCCAAGCAGTCTTTGCAGGGTGCAGTTTTGGGGGCTGAAAGACAGAAGTTCTGGCCCAAAGGAAAAAACTGACAGTGTATAGAAAATTTGTCTCAGGGGCTGGGCGGTGGTGCCCCTGGTTAAGCACACATAGTATGAAGTGCAAGGACTGGAGAAAGGATCAGGACTGAAGCCCCCGGCTCCCCACCTGCAGCAAGCTGACCCTCTTCTGTATATTTAAATTCCCAGCAGTGCTAGTCCATGAAATTTCTCTATAACAATCGGGACTTGCCAGCCATGATGATGTCTCAATATCCAATTATAGTTTTCAAGTCTGCTTCAGAGGTAAAAAAGAAATACTCAGAATGGTGTTGTTGAGAAGTTTTCTGATCCCAGACTTCCTGATACTAGTTACTAGAAAGCCTTTGCCTCCACGCTTGCTAAATAGAGGTTAGCTGACTGACTGCCACGTACATTCCTTTGACTGAAAATACCAGGAGGCCTGGTTTTCTGGCTGTGTCCCTTACTATAAAGCCCTGTTCTGGGAAGAAGTCTGGGATATCTCAGAGATTAACTTCCTGGTCCACAGGCTAATGGCATAGTGCACATATGCAGTTACCCATAACTCTGATGTCTGGCTTCTGCCCTGAGGGTTATGCATGGAATAACTGGAATATAGTCAATATCGAATGACATCAAAGGAGAGTACCTGATGTAATGACATTTTTTAAATATTTATTTTATTTATTCCCTTTTGTCGCCCTTGTTGTTTTATTGTTGTAGTTATTATTGATGTCATTGTTGTTGGATAGGACAGAGAGAAATGGAGAGAGGAGGGGAAGACAGAGAGGGGGAGAGAAAGATAGACATCTGCAGACCTGCTTCACCGCCTGTGAAGTGACTCCCCTGCATGTGGGGAGCCAGGGCTTGAACTGGGATCCTTACGCCGGTCCTTGGGCTTTGCGTCCTTGTGCTTAACCTGCTGTGCTATAGCCCGACTCCTTGTAATGATATTTTGACAGTGGCAGTTTTAAGCACCCTTACTCTGATGTTTTCCTCCTTAGACATGTATTCCGATCTTTATCTGTGTGATGTGTAACCAAATGCCTAGGTATTTACTCCTGATGCGTGTTACACTTAAAAAAGTTTTTTTTTAAATCTTCCTCATTTTCTCTGTGTCATGCACAATTTTACCAATAAACACTCCTGGAAGTTTGGGATGGAGGGCTCACACCTGACACTATCCCAGCTCATAAAGTCTTATGTGTGTGCTACATGACCTCTTCTGATGAACCATCTGGAGACTGAAGTTATTCTCTCTCTACCCTGAGGCCTGTCTAATCTCAGGGCCCTGGCAACTGGTTAAGGTTCTTTTAATTTTTTGTCTCCAGGGTTATCACTGGAGCTTGGTGCCAGCACTACGAATCCACTGCTCCTGGCAGCCATTTTTTTTTTCCATTTTATGAGATAGGACAGAGAGAAATTGAGAGAGGAGGGGAGATGGAGAGGGAGAAAGAGAGACTCCCGCAGACCTACTTCACCACTTGTGAAATATCCCCCCCATAGGTAGGAAACTGGGGGTCCTGTGTGGGTCCTGGCACTTTGTACCATGTGTATTTAACAGGGTGCACCACTGCCCAGGCCTCTGGCTAAGTTTATCTGCCTGAGAAGTCACCATAGGGTAAGTCCATGGGTCTATCACGGTATCCATATCCTGGCTCAGCCTTTGTTCAGAGCTGATCCCCCAGGATCCCCTAGAGGCCACACTGGTGGGCAGTGAGGAGGCCTCAGAATCCAGGCCAAATCTTTCTTGGGACTCAGCCGGCTCGGTGCCTGAGTGTGGGGCCGAGATCTTGGGCCCCTCAGGCTGCAGCCTCTGCCTGACTGACTCTCCTCACCGCTGCAGTGGTTACCTGCAGATGCTCTCACTTAACAGCTCACTGGGTCATCTCAGCCTATTTGTCAGACGAGGCAGACAGGGCCGCTGGGAGGGACACAGTTCCTGCCTCCAATATGGTGTCATTGATGCTGAGCGACTGGCACTTCTGAACTGCCAGTGCTTGGAATCTTAGGGTCAATGTGGAATCTTCCTTGATTACAGCTTCATCGTGCGATTTCCTTCTTAAAAAATGTACTACCCTTGTGCGTTGGGGAGCTGCCCACCTTCTTGTGGTTTGTACATGAGACTTTAACACCCTCTGTTTTTACAGAGAGTGGTTATCTCTTATCTCTCAGGATCTGAAACCTGAAGCAGAATGTGCCCACAGCACAGGTGCCATCTGCTCCTGGAATCTTCTGGGCGCTGCAGGCAAAGGCTGTGCCACGGAGCAGTGGCTGACAGCCCTGACCGCGCAAGGCATCACGGGGGAGTTTGGAAAGCATGCTGATGCCCAGGTGGGGCACTGCCTCAGCATTGGCATTGGGAAGAGCTCTCCAGGGTGTTTGCATAAGGACTCCAGGGTGTTATGCTGAGGAAAATCCAGCCCCACACAGAAAAGCTGAGTCTCCTTATCATTCTACCATGGCCTTGGCATAACACTGAGTTGTGAGGGCCAGGGGCTCGAACCTGGGTCCTTGTGCACTGTAACATGTGTGTTCCATCAGGTGTGCTAAGGCTGGTCCCTTTATAAGTTTGTTTTTTAAAAAAATATTTGATTTTAATCACACACATACACACACACTCCAGAGCCCTGATCAGCTATGTTTTATAGTGGTGGTGGGGATTAAACCTGATACTCTGGAGCCTCAGGCATGAGAGTCTCTTTGCAGAACCATTATGCTACCTAATCCTCCCCAGTCCTTGCAGGGCTCTCCAGGGATTCACATGGCCAATACAAATGCTGGGAGCCACCATGCACCTCTTCTTTCCTTTGCTGTTTCTTCTCTCTCTATCTTTTAAAGCTCTAAAAATATTTTAATTATCTTTATTTATTTATTGAATAAAGACAGTCAGAAATCAAGAGGAAAGGGGGTGATAGGGAGAGAGACCTGTAGCCTCGCTTCACCTCTTGCAAAGACCCTGCAGGTGGGGACCAGGGGCTTGAACCTGGGTCCTTGCGCATTGTAACCTGTGTGCTCAGCCAGGCAGGCCACCACCCACTCCCTTGCTGTCTCGTCTCTGTCAGCTCCTCAAACCCCCATCCAAGAGGATCAACAGGTCCCTTGAGTGCATTGAGGAAAATCCTGAGTGTTTCCTTTATTCTGAGGCAGCCATGGCATCCTGCCTCATGGAAGAAGCCTGCTTACTTCATGGGGGTCCACAGCATCTGGAGTGCAGAGCAAGGGAAGAGGGTCTTACATGGCTTGCAGGTCCTGTAGACAGCAAATTCAGCAGACAAGCCATGTCCTGCCATGGGCACCCACCTGTAGGGAAATTGTGAGGATGTGGTTGAGCTTGGCAGGGCTTGACTTGAGGGGACATCCATCCTGTCAGTCTCGCTCTTTCTTTACTGAGAGGTCGAGCGAGGAGAGATACAACCCCCCAAGGTTTGCCTCATCTTATCAGACTCCCTGCTTCACAAAGCACCCTGCATTCCTGATACTATGGCCTGCTCCCTTATTATCTACAGAATCATTGTTTTGACTGAAAGATCCCCATCCATTCCATTCCTTTGATCTATCTTCTTTCTACCATCAAGACCCTCCCTGCCTGCAGGGTATTATTAATCCTACCAGCTAAAACCCTTGAAACAATTGCTAAGGAAGTTCCTACCTTTCCCAGCCACCTTTCACCTTTCTCTGCCCCTTTTCAAGCCATGTCAAGCCATTTCCATTTCCAACTTGCCACTTCCGGGTCTGACTCTTAAAAGCCTTGGCTTTCTGATCAATAAAGAATTGAATCTCCTTGCCACCACCAGCTGTGTCCCTGGGTCATCTCTCTCACATCGCTGAGTGAGTAGCAGCCCAGGCTGGCTCCGGTCGTGATCTCTCCAACCCAGAGAGTATATGCTCGTGAGAAGAGGCACCCCCACGCTAGCCTGGCACCTACCCATCCCAGCTCATACGCTCCTGCCCCAGTGCACAGTCCGTTGGGCCAGCTGTCCTCTTGTCCTAAGCTCAAAGGCGGGGGTGTTTACAAAGGAGGTGGAGGGGCATTCACAGAAGAAATGAGATCTGGGCTTGGAGCAAGTGTTGGAGGTTGGAGAACAAATGAATGAAAGTAAGCAGAATAACGGACACAGTCACAGTGTGTGGGCCTACCAGTCCGACCATGGGCAGAAGCGAATGGGCAGCCAGTGATGGTGGGGTCAGGATGGGCCAGATGCTGCTGTCCTAACAAGCAGCCCTAGAGCTCAGTGGCTGTGACACAATACAAGTCCACTTCTCACTTGTGCTGGAGACCCATTAGTGATCATCCATAACTGGGGTCTCCTTTTTTTTTATTGTTGTAGTTATTATTGTTGTTGTTCTTGATGTCATTGTTTGTTGGATAGGACAGAGAGAAATGGAGAGAGGAGGGGAAGACAGAGAGGGGGAGAGAAAGACAGACACCTGCAGACCTGCTTCACTGCCTGTGAAGTGACTCCCCTGCAGTTGGGGAGCTGGGGGCCTGAACCGGGATCCTTCCACCGGCTGGGTCTCCTTTTAAATTAAAAAAAAAATTTTATTTTGCCTCCAGGGTTATTGCTGGTGCTTGGTGCCTGCACCATGAACCCACTGCTCCTGGAGGCTATTTTCCCCCTTTGTTGCCCTTGTTGTTTTATCGTTGTTACGGTTATTATTATTGTTGTCATTGCTGTCATGGTTGTTGGATAGGACAGAGAGAAATGGAGAGAGGAGGGGAAGACAGAGAGGGGGAGAGAAAGATAGACACCTGCAGATCTGCTTTACTGCCTGTGAAGTGACTTCCCTGGAGGTGGGGAGCTGAGGCTTCAAACTGGGATCCTTATGCCAGTCCTTGCACTTTGTGCCACAAGTGCTTAACCCGCTGCACTACCGCCCGACCCCCCTCCCATTTTTTTTAGATAGGACAGATGAAAATTGGGAGGGGTGGGTGGAGATGGAGAGGTGTAGAGGGAGAGAAAGAAAGAAACCCCCCCCCTTTTTTTTTTGCTTCCAGGATTATTTCTGGGGAGAGAGAGAGAGAAAATGAACAGAGTGCAGGAGTGAAGAGGTGGGGTTCAGGAACCAGACTGTCCCCAGCTCTAACCCCAAAGGGCTAAATTACTCTACCTTCCTCCACTCTGCACCGGCTCTTGAGTTATATTAACAGAGCCCACACCATGAATGGGATGAATAAGCAGGCAAGCCCCTGCCTGACTCAGTCCTTGACACACAGTTATGACTATTATGGCTCTGTGGACAGAAGCTGCATCTCGTTTGGACTGAGGGTGAGGCTTAAATGGAGAGACTTGAACTCCTGAACACTTCAAGGCCGTTCCTGACTCCAGCGTGCCTCTGCACTTTTTGTCTCTAGCTCCTAAAAGTCAATTTGCTGTTAGTTGGCGACAAGACCAGCTGACCCCATCCAGATCAATAGAAGGCAGACATTTCTTCCTCTCTTTCTGTGGCTGGTCCCCTGGGTGGTTCGAATTCTATTTGTTCTTGGAGGTTTCATAAGCTTCTGATTTCCAATTGCTCTAGGCCGGTTTTCATTATCACTGTAGATTCATTCCAGTTCCTTCCACCGCCTCAGCAGGACATGGGTGACAGTTTCTCTGTGGCCCTGCAACTAGTTCTGATGATATTTCCCCATGCCCTGGCAACGATGGGTTGGGGGTGGAGACCTGTGATGACATGTAGGGTTTCCCACGCTTGCAATCGCTAACATTCCCTCAATTCAGATGGGACCAGATTTACTGCCCTAGCAGAGCCTTCATAAAGACAGAATATGTCTACAATGCACAAAGACCTGGGTTCAAGCCCCTGGCCCCCACCTGCAGGGGGAAAGCTTCACAAGTGGTGAAGCAGAGCTGCGGGGGTCTCTCTGTCTCTCCCTCTCTATCTCCCACTCCCTTCTCAATTTCTCTCTGTTTCTATCCAGTAATAAATACATAAATAAATTTCAAAAAAAGAATATGTATGGAACTTTACTTTTGTAGGGGGGATTTATTTTTTTAATTTGGCTTGGCTTGGTCATACTTTATTGTTTGAGAATGCCCTCTCATTTCTTTAAAATTTTTTTTATTATCTATTTACTGGATAGAGACAGCCAGAAATTGAGAGAGAAGGGGGAGAGAGAGAGAGGGAAAGAGACAGAGAGACACCTGCAGCCCTCTTTCACCACTTGCAAAGCTTTCCCCCTGCAGGTGAGGACCCAGGGCTTGAACCTGGGATCTTGTGCATTGTAACATGTGGACTCTCCCAGCCCAAGCCCCCCCCCCCCCACAACACACACTTTTTAGAGAAGGAAATTGGAGACCCTGGCTTCAAGCCAACATTTTGTTTGTGGATCTGGGAATGACTTTGTGGGGTGTCTTTGATGGGAGACCCCCCACAAGGAGCCTCAGAGAGGAGAGTCTGTGTGCAGGAGGCAGGCTGGGTTGTGTCCTCACCTGCAAGTGTATCAGCAAGTGACAGCTTTCTGTCTTTCCCCTACAGTTTATTAAAACAGCACTTTCAGCCCACCTGCACATTAGCTGTCAGGCTCAAGCAAAAATTAATAAAGTCACAGGCTCCTTGGAATATACCTAATACAGACTTCCTAGCTTTTTCCAACATGAAGACCCCAAATCTTATGTGCTGTATTCTTACCTTTAGGTTCCTGATTACTAAACAGTTTGTTCTGCTTTATATCTTAATACTTTTCAGCCACCAAGTTGCAGATGCTACCATGACACTAACCTGACATCCCTGGGCAGATGACCTCACCAATGTGTCCTGGAACTCACATCCCCAGAGCCCTGCCCCAGTAAGAAAAAATAGAAACAGGCTGGGGGGTGTGGATCCATCTGCCAATGCCCATGTCCAGTGGAGAAGCAGTTACAGAAGCCAGACCTCTCACCTTCTGCACCCCATAATGATCCTGGGTCCATACTCCCAGAGGAATAGAGAATAGAAAAGCTTCCACTGGAGGGGATGGGATACGGAACTCTGGTGTTGGGACTTGTGTGGAATTGTACCCCTCTTATTCCAAGATCTTGTTAATCATTATTAAATCACTAATAAAATATAAAAAAAATACCAAATACCCCCCCAACAGGTAAAAGCAACAACAAAAATAAACGCAAGAATCAATATTTAAAAAAAGACTCTGGAAACTCGGTTACACGGCTAGTGGGAATACAGACTGGTGAAGCACCTTTGGAAGACTGTATGAACAGTCCTTGAATCAATAGAGATGGAATCATCTCATGACCCAGCAATCCCACTCTTACGCATTTATCCAGTGGACACTCAACACTAATTAGAAGGGACGTGTGCACCCCTGTATTCACAGCTGCATTACTCACAGTAGCCAAAGAGAAGAAGCAGCCTAAATGCCCATCATCAGAAGGCTGGCTGAAGAAGTGATGGGATATATATTCTATGGAATATTACTCTGCAATCAAGAAAGATATCACTGCGTCCTTTGGAACAAAGTAGATGGAACTGGAGGTGACTAAGGAGACGAAAGACAAGTACTAGGTTTCACTCCTGTGTGGAATCTAGAATTCTGATTTACACAAACTTGCCAAAAGAAAAAAAAACTAAACTAAACAAAAGCAGGCAAACTGTAAGGCTTGTGAGATCACTTGCGGTTCTCTTTGGGAGGTGGGAGGTGGGGACACGGAACGCTGGTGGTGGGTGTGCTGTGGAACTCGATTCTATCATCTTACAATCTGACAACAAACTATTAATAACAAGTGAAAACAAAATAAAAACAGACTCTGGGATTCTCCAAACCCCCTGGGATGCGGTGCTTTCCCAAGCAGTAGGAGCACTTGATGAAGACGGGAGGAGAAAGAGCTAAGCAGGCTGGTGCTGACATCCCGGAATCAAATGCCTGGTGTCTTTCTGATAGAAAGAGCCATGCCCGCCAGCAAGAGCCCCCCCACTGGGTAGCAGGCCCAGGAACTTGTGCAAAGCCTCTGCTGACATCTGTGTGTCTTTAACATACAGCTGTGTGAGGCAGAGGTGTATGCCAGGTAGTACAGAGGTTTCCATGGCAACCCCCTCCTCCTCTTCCTGAAGAGTGCTATTCAATGGGGACTTGCAGGCCTACCTTCAGGTAGAGAAAGAGGAGGTCTGGGCTGTTGCTTGGGAAATGGGGAAAAGGTAGAGCTTTCAGTTGACTTGAGATAGCTAGCCAGGGCCCAGGCGGGGGCACACCTACTTGAGTGTGCACACATTACAGTGCGCAAGGTCTCTGGTTCAAGCCCCACCTGCAGGGGAAAAGCTTCACGAGTGGTGAAGCAGGGCTGCGGGTGTCTCTTTGTGTCTTCCCTTCTCTATCTCCCCTTCCTTCTCAATATCTCTTTGTCTCTATCCTATAATAAACAAAAAATATCAAAAAGAGAGAGAGAGATGACTAACCACCGTGTGCTGGTAGAACCAGAAGAGCCCTTGCTCCCTGTCACTCACAGCTTGGCTTCTCCTCAGAAGACTGAAAGACCCTCTTGATTCCAGTCTCCTGAAGGAGCTGTCTCTAAAAAACAGATCCAGGGGAGTCGGGCAGTAGCGCAGCGGGTTAAGCACAAGGACCAGCGTAAGGATCCCGGTTCGAGCCCCCGGCTCCCCACCTGCAGGGGTGTCACTTCACAGGCAGTGAAGCAGGTCTGCAGGTGTCTATCTTTCTCTCCCCCTCTCTGTCTTCCCCTCCTCTCTCCATTTCTCTCTGTCCTATCTAACAACAACAACAACAACAACAATAATAACTACAACAACAATAAAAAACAACAAGGGCAACAAAAGGGAAAAAATATATATATATACAGATCCAGAAGACACAGGGCAGGACTGTGGGCTGCATGTGAGGGAGAAAGCACTGTGATGTTTGGTTGGTTAGGAAGACACCCAGGGGCCAGAGTGCTAAGTGCCTCTGTGTGGCAGGGTCCTAGGACACACCTGACGGTGGTCTGCTCACCTGTGACTGATCATGACAGAGATCTTGATTGAGGTGACTGGAGATGGCTCTCTTGGGCTATGTTTTCTTTGCTTTCTCATCCTCCTCTTCTCTCTCTCTTTTTAATTATATATTTCTTAGTTATTATTGGGTAGGGACAGAGAAAAATTGAGAGTGGGGTTCTCTCTCCCTACCCCTCTCTATCTCCCCTTTCCTCTCAATTTCTCTCCCTCTTTGTGCAATATAAATTTAAAAAAATAATAATTTAAGCCATGGCATGATCCTGGGAATGTCAGTGCTTTGCACTGCTGTATACCATAGGCCTAACCCCTCAAAAGCCCCACTCTAGTAACCTGAAGGACTGTTATTCAGGTAAGTTAAAACAGGTGCTCTTGGGGCTGGGTGTTGGCACACCTTACATTGCAACACATTACAGCACATGAGGACTCAGGTTCAAGCCCCCAGCCCCCACCTGTAGTGGGGAAGCTTCAAAAGGGTGAAGCAGTGCTGCATGTCTCTCTCTCTCTCTCTCTCTCTCTCTCTCAATCTCCCCCTCCCTTCTTAATTTCTCTCTGACTCTATTCAGTAATAATTAATAATTTTTTTTTAAAAAAAAAAGACAGGTGCTCTGGCCGACACAAGATCCAACAAAAGCAGGGTAGTTTCTCGCTACTCCCCGACAGGAGGACAACTTGGAAGGGATTCAGTGGATACTGGATGGACTGAGTTTAGTTTGACGAGCCCGTATGGTTTCCCTGCCACTTGCTAGCCTGCTCTTGGCTGGGGAATTCTCACTGTGGGGAGTGGGATCCACTGCTTGCCAGGCCCACAGACCCAGGCTTCACGGAGACTGCTGCTCCTTCCTGGCTTAGCTATGTCCCAAGGCAAGCGTTCCCATCCCGTTTTACAGATGGATACACCGAGCTCGGAGTGGTGGGCTGGCCAGGTGGTGAAGCACGATAAAGTCCCTTTGTAGCCTACCTCCACCTGCCCCAGAGTCTGTAGTGACCTTCCAGGGGACAGATTCCGAGAGAAGGTCAGAGAAGAAATTGAGGTACCTTGAGCTTCTCCCAGAAGTCTTCCTGATGCCACTGGCTCTTCATACCAGAAAGATAAAAAGTGACTTTTCCACAGGACTCCTGCCTTTCAAGTCCCCCTTCTCTAGCTTCCCTGCTTACTCCTTCCCAGAACTGCCCTTTGAAAAATCACTTCATTTTCTTTTCTGTTGGTCTGCTTCTAAGACCCCTTCTGTTTCATTGGTTTAATCCCCTCTGCGTAACACTGTATTCTATTTACATAGCCACTGTTAACTAAGCACCGCCCTGCCTCCAGTGCATTGGTTTAATCCTCACTGTTTTGCATGCTTTTTCCTTCTCCCCACCCCCTATCCTACGTACATCCTCTTCGGACCTGACTCTTCTGCCTCAGGATATATAAGGACAGGATTGTGATTAGAGATAGCTTAGATTGCACTGCGTTCCACGTGAATAAAGACTGAACTGCGTACCACTCAGCCATGAGTCCCTGGTCGTCTCTCCCTCCCGTCTGGCATAATGGCGCCTGAACAGAGACTGGCACTTTTCTATTTTCTCTGACTGCACACCAATTTATCTTTTGTAATTTATTAAGCATTTGTCACAAGATTATAAGACTACAATGTGTAGTTCCACACCACACCTACCACCAAAGTTCTGTGTCCCACCCCCATCTCCCAAAGATAAATACCAGAGTTTTCACAAGTCTTACAGTTTGCTTGCTTCTGTTTTGTTTGGATTTCTTTTTTTTTTTTTTTTTGGCAAGTTCATGTGAACCATATCTCTAGATTCCACAGATGAAGTGAAACCACCTGGGAGATGTCGTTCATCTCTCATTTTGTCACCTGCAATTCCATCCATTTTGTCCCAAAGGACACATCATCATCTTTTCTTTGACTGCAGAGTAATATTCCATGGAGTATACACCCCATAACTTCTGTAGCCAGTCATCTGTCGATGGGCATTTAGGTTGCCTCCATTTTTTCTTTTGCCTTCTTCTTAAATTGTGCTCCTGACTATCTGTTCCTTGAAAGTAACAAAAACAGTCTGCCCCTCTCTGCTAAAGTCGGTGGTTTGCATTGAGAGGAGATACACAAATGCATTAGACAAGCATAAAACAGCACATCGGGGCTTTGTGGCTGAGCCCTGCTCCCTCCCTACGAGGTGACCCGAATGCGCTCTGTGAAATGCAAACGCCAGTGGCCAGAAAGCTTGAATGGTCTAGTCAGCCATGTTGGTTTTCTTGACCATAAACAATGAAGGATGACTGATTTGGGTGGTCCAGCCCATGGTGAGAAACTGCCCCTGGCTAGAAGACCATGAGTCTCTTCTTCCCAGGAGCTTGGGGGAGAGTGTGGAGGCTGGGGGTTTAGTGAAGTGTTCCTAGGATGTCATCTCTGAGTGCACTGTGACCCGCCAACCTGGGATGTCCAGTGTCAGTGAAAGGGTCCCATGCAAGATGACCTTCAGCTGAATAGTGAAGAAGAAATAAGTCTGGGGTCAGGTGGTGATACAGCTGGTTGAGCACACACATTACAGTGATCAAGGAGCCAGGTTCAAGCCCCTGGACCTCACCTGCAGGGGAGAAAGCTTCGTGAGTGGTGAACTAGAGCTGCAAGTGTCTCTCTGTTTCTCCTTCTTTATCTCCCACTCCCCTCTCAATGTCTCTCTCTGTCTCTATCCAATATTAAATGGATAAATTTAAAAAGAAGAAGAAAATTATTATGAAGAAGTGGAAGGAGAAGGAGGAGAAGGAGAAGAAGAAGACGAGGGAGAAGAAGGAGGAGGAGGAAGAGAAGAAGAAGGAGGAGGAGGAAGAGAAGAAGAAGGAGGAGGAGGAAGAAAAGAAGAAGGAGGAGGAGGAGGAGAACATCTCATAGAGGTGAAGAGGAAGGGTCCACAGACATTTGGAGCAGAGGCAACAGCATGTGAGGAGGACTGGAACAGTGAATTGTCTTGTATTTGAGGTACTTGTAGCTACATCTGGGTTTGGTTTCTGCTATGTCCCAAGGCAGGTGCTTCCATTCCATGTTCCATATGGATAAACTGAGCTTAGAGCAGTGGTGCAGCAGATACTATGCAAAGATCCTCTCAAAACTCTTCTCTGGTTGGATTCCCAGAGAATCTCTTGTCTACTCCTTGTAATTGTAAGTTAAATCTCATGTAAAGTAGATCACAGGAAGAATTAGATACTTAGTCTTCTTCCTTTACAAAAATTCTTCCAAAATTCTCAGGGGCCTAGCTCTAGACAGTTTTCTGACTTGGAGGCTAGAAATACAAAGTGAGCACAGACCGTAAGCTGAGTCTTTGATATGTTGTCTCTCTAAAAAGCCTAGACCAGGGAGAACAGAAGCAACCAGTGGCATAGATATATACAAATAATGTCAAAGGACATAAATTATGGTGATATTGTGTATGATACAGTAAATCCTAACAAAGGGATTTTTCAAAGTTAACCCAACTGTCAAATAATATGATTATGACAATAACTATCTATTGCCTTCTTAAACCCTAAGACAGCAGGAACCTCCCGCTTCCTCTATAGCATCTTATATTTCCCCCAGTCCTGGAACCTCTAGGGTGGGGCTCACTTTCCTCAATTCATACCAAATGACATTGCTTCTCTCAATTCATACCAAATGACATTGCATCTGCTGATCTCAACCTAGTCAATGCAATGAATACCACCTCAGCATGTTTCACTTCAGGCTGTCCAGAGACATCAGGCATGGAACGTCAACACTTCAGCCTCATTACTCAGGTGAGACCTTTCCTTTCATAGGATTCTCTAATTACATTCCAGGTGGTTCACTTCCTAACAAAGCCCCAAAACCTAGATATAGACCAGGCTCCAGGAGATAGAGCATATGCTCACATGTATCCATAAATTAGGACAAAATATATACCTGAAAGCAAAAGTACACAATAGTCTACAGTGAGTCAGTATAAAGTTCACAGTGACATAGTGTCTACTTAGACTTAGATACCCTCCTCGCCTACTTCCTATTACCCTTCCCTCACTCACTCTAAAATTAACCTTGTCAAAGCAAGGACTGCAAAAGCTGAATAAGGACAAGAGACTAGCATACTTTAACGATGACTCTTTAGTCACTATCAGGCCACCCCATCAGCTGCCCGGGGCCCTAGTTGGGGTGTCCAGAGATTCCCAAACAGATATGATGGGTTTAGACCTCAAATAAATCCCTCTCCCCAATATTACTAGCTATCTCTATCAGGAACAACACAATAGACCCCTTTGTGGGCCTCCATAGGACCTTGCCCTCAACTTGGATCAACAATGGTAGAGAATGTTCCATCCTCTGAAGGGAGGCTGGACAACACACTCTATGCTACACCCGAGGAAGATGGGTCCTAAAATCAGGGCAGCTTGGAATGTTCCTACTCATGACCACAGAATGTGAGCTCAGATCTACTAGGATGCAGAGGTCACACAGGCTCTTAAGCTGAATATGGGCCCCAGATCAGATCAAATCAGTGGGGTTTACAGTCAATTGTTTACAAACAATATTTGTACACCTTTCCCATATTTGGGAGCTACTCTCTTCCCTGATCCAGCTTTCAGGTCCTTTTTCCAGCCATGATATCATCTCTTCAGACAATAACTTGGATCCACCTGCATATCAGATTTCAGGCTCAGAGGAAAAAAACCAAACCAAAACAAACAAACAAAACTAGTCTAGTCACAGGCCCTTTGGAAAAGAACTAAAATATGCCTGCTAGCTATCTACAAAACGGAACCCCCCAACTATTCATCTGCACTATTCTAGCCTTTAGGTCCACGATTGTTCAACAATTTGTTTGGCTTTGTATTATATGTTAAGTCTCTTTTCAGCCAACAGGTTTCAGATGCTAGCATGATGCTGACCAGGCTTCCCTGGATAGACAACCCCACCAGTGTGTGTGTCCTGGAGCCCTGCTTCCCCAGAGCCCTTCCCCACTAGGGAAAGAGAGAGACAGGCTGGGAGTATGGATCGACCTGTCAATGCCCATGTTCAGCGGGGAAGCAATTACAGAAGCCAGACCTTCCACCTTCTACATCCCACAATGACCTTGGGTCCATACTCCCAGAGGGATAAAGAGTAGGAAAGCTATCAGGGGAGGGGATGGGATATGGAGATCTGGTGGTGGGAATTGTGTGGAGTTGTACCCCTCTTATCCTATGGTTTTGTCAATGTTTCCCTTTCTTTTCTTTTTTATTTATAAAAAACAATTATATCCTTTTTATAAGTAAAAAAAAAAGAAATACAAAATGAGGGGGCTGGGTGGTGGCACACCCAGTTAAACACACATAGTACTATGAGGAAGGATTTATGTGAGGGCCAGGGTTGAGCGCCCACTCCCTACCTACAGGTAGGTAGCTCCTTCAGCTGTGAAGCAGGTTCTTCTTCTAGCGTTTGCCCTTCTTCCGCAGCCAGTCAACAGCGTCAGGTTGAGCCTGATGTTAAGTTTTGAGACCTCCTTTGAATCTGGAGAGGTGGCAGTCGTTGACTGTGTGGGTCATAGTCTGTCTGGAGCCGCAGGGGCAGTTCGGGTCATCTCTGGCTCCCCAGCGAAGGAACATAGCGGCACACTGGCCATGGCCTGTTCGATAGCGATTGAGGAGGGCCCAATCATAACGTGCTAGGTCAAAGCCGGGTTGACGCTTGCAGGGGTCTGTGATGAGGTGTTTGTTCTTGACCTCAGCTGACTGCCAACTCTGTTTCCAAGAGACTGGAACAGAGAAGTTCAGTGTAGGCGTAGGGGACCAGATTGGGTGATGAGACGTCAAGCGTTGGACAGGGTGGGCGGAGATATCCGCGTATATTGGCAGGTCCGGTCGAGTGTAGACGTGGGAAATGAACTTAGATGATGCCGCATCCCGACGAATATCTGGCGGGGCGATGTTGCTAAGAACTGGCAGCCATGGAAGCGGGGTGGAACGGATGGTTCTAGAAATTATCCTCATGGAGGAATATAATTTGGAATCGACCAAGTGGACATGGGGTCTATGGAACCATACTGGGGCACGGTATTCTGCAGTGGAATAGCATAATGCCAGAGAGGATGATCGTAGTGTGGAAGCGCTCGTGCCCCATGAGGAGCTGGCCAGTCTTGCAATGATGTTATTCCTCACGCCCACCTTTGCTGCAGTTTCTATGAGATGTTCGTGAAATGACAGGGTGCGATCGAGAGTAACGCCAAGATAGACTGGCTGGGCTTCATGTCGGATTCTCGTATCGCCAAGCTGCACATTAAGCTCAAGTGAGGCCGAGGCATGGTGTAGATGGAAAACAGATGATACCATTTTTGTAGTGCTAGGGATTAGTCGCCATTTTTTACAGGAATCAGATATCAGAGACATGTCTTTCGTGAGTGTTTCCTCGAGGATGTCGAACTTGGATGCCTGAGTTGCACAGCAGATGTCATCGGTGTAGATGAACTTCCTTGAAGAAGTTTCTGGGAGGTCATTGATGTAAATATTAAATAGCGTAGAAGTCACAACAGAGCCCTGGGGGAGGCCACTTGAGACAAGTGAAGCAGGTCTGCTGGTGTCTCTCTATTTCTATCTACTCCTTCCCATTTCAGTTTCTCTCTGTCCTATCAAAAAAAAAAAAATGGCCACCAGTAGCAGTGGATTCTTAGTGTTGGCACTAAGCCCCAGCAATAACCTTGGAGGGGAAAAAAAGAAAAAGAAATAGAAAGTGAAAGTTGGACAGGGTGTGGGGTTTTGCACCTAAGCATAGGTCTGTGGGGAAGGAAGGGAGGAGGGGGTGAAAAGAACCTCAGGGGTCCCGTATCATGATGATGGAAATGGACCCAGATGGGTGAGGGTTTTCTGCCGTGGACTTCCACAGGCAGAGGAGACACTGTGCCTATGTGTCTACAACTGCACTGTAACCCCCCCCACCAATAAAAAATGATAAAAAAACAAAGAAAGCTTACATGAAGGGCTAGTAAGCTTAGACCCCTCAGATGATCAGCCTAATTAAATATTCTGGGGCAAGAGAAAGTACTTTTTCTTTGAAATCAATATCCTCATATCCTAAGTATGTATTTGGATATTTTTTTGGTAGGGAGATTATTCATTCTTGCCTCAGGGTCTCAGGGTGAGTGGAAGTGTTGAATGCTAATGCTTTTAAAATAACTGCAGAATCACTGCTGGCTTAGAGACAGAAGAATGATTTCCTATTCAGTGACTTATTATGAAAGATGCCTTGGGGGTTGCCCCTGGCAAGGCCTGGGGGGAATCTGTCTGCTTTCAGGCAAACAGAGAAACAGTCAGCAAGCGCCTGCTTCCTGCCAGCCCTTATCAGCACTTGAGAACAGCAGCCCTGGGACAGTTCACGTGGGAAGGTGTCTGACATGAGTAGGGCCCAGGTTTGATCCTGGCTCTCACACACCGGAAGAAGGGAGCTTCGCCGCTGTGCTGCCTTCTTCCTCCCTCTGTCTCTGTTTATCTGAGAAAGGAGGGCCTGGTGGAAAACACACACAATGCTCAACACAATGCAAACAAAAAACAGGAAGTCCTAAGAATCACCATGAACTACTCTCCCATCAGGGCTGCTGCGAACAAGCCCTGGCCCTCTCAATTTACATTGAAAATGGATTCCAGAAGAATGTAAAGATGGGTGCTGTCTTTGTTGATCTCACAGCAGCCTATGACACGGTCTGGCACCGTGGTCTCCTAGTTAAGATCTCAAGATGCCTGCCTCCATGGGTGGCCAACACTACATCGTTTCTTCTCCAAAACAGAAGATTCCGGGTGCATCTGGGTGACAAGTCTAGCAGATGGAGACTTGTCTCAAGTGGCCTCCCCCAGGGCTCTGTTGTGGCTCCTACGCTATTTAATATTTACATCAATGACCTCCCAGAAACTTCTTCAAGGAAGTTCATCTACACCGATGACATCTGCTGTGCAACTCAGGCATCCAAGTTCGACATCCTCGAGGAAACACTCACGAAAGACATGTCTCTGATATCTGATTCCTGTAAAAAATGGCGACTAATCCCTAGCACTACAAAAATGGTATCATCTGTTTTCCATCTACACCATGCCTCGGCCTCGCTTGAGCTTAATGTGCAGCTTGGCGATACGAGAATCCGACATGAAGCCCAGCCAGTCTATCTTGGCGTTACTCTCGATCGCACCCTGTCATTTCACGAACATCTCATAAAAACTGCAGGAAAGGTGGGCGTGAGGAATAACATCATTGCAAGACTGGCCAGCTCCTCATGGGGCGCGAGCGCTTCCACACTATGATCATCCTCTCTGGCATTATGCTATTCCACTGCAGAATACCGTGCCCCAGTATGGTTCCATAGACCCCATGTCCACTTGGTCGATTCCAAATTATATTCCTCCATGAGGATAATTTCTGGAACCATCCGTTCCACCCCAGTTCCATGGCTGCCAGTTCTTAGCAACATCGCCCCGCCAGATATTCGTCGGGATGCAGCATCATCTAAGTTCATTTCCCACGTCTACGCTCGACCGGACCTGCCAATATACGCGGATATCTCCGCCCACCCTGTCCAACGCTTGACGTCTCGTCACCCAATCTGGTCCCCTACGCCTACACTGAACTTCTCTGTTCCAGTCTCTTGGAAACAGAGTTGGCAGTCAGCTGAGGTCAAGAACAAACACCTCATCGCAGACCCCTGCAAGCGTCAACCCGGCTTTGACCTAGCACGTTATGATTGGGCCCTCCTCAATCGCTATCGAACAGGCCATGGCCGGTGCGCCGCTATGTTCCATCGCTGGGGAGCCAGAGATGACCCGAACTGCCCCTGCGGCTCCAGACAGACTATGACCCACATAGTCAACGACTGCCATCTCTCCAGATTCAAAGGAGGTCTCGAAACTTGACATCAGGCTCAACCTGACGCTGTTGACTGGCTACGGAAGAAGGGCAAACGCTAGAAGAAGAATCAGGGCTGCTCTGGAAATGAGAAGGTTTGGGATTTGAACTCAGATCTGTGTGACACTTAACACCAGAGGTCTTTTTCCTCCTGCGGGGGCAGGAGGTGGAGGGTGGGGTGGGTGTGCTTTTCGCTGGCCCACACTCACTCTCTTTCCCTTTGCCATCACTTTTTCCTGCAGGGACCCATGACTCCCCCCGCACTCAGGACTGTGGGTTTCAGAGTGGCTGATTCTATTCTTTTTAAAATTATATATGTATATTTTAAAATATTTATTTTTTCCCTTTTGTTGCCCTTTTTATTGTTGTTGTAGTCATTATTGTTGTTACTGATGTCGCCTGTCGTTGTTAGATAGGAAAGAGAGAAATGGAGAGAGGAGGGGAAGTCAGAGAGGGAGAGAGAAAGATAGACACCTGCAGACCTGCTTCACCGCCTGTGAAGCGACTCCCCTGCAGGTGGGGAGCCAGGGGCTTGAACCAGGATCCTTACACCAGTCCTTGTGCTTTGCTCCATCTGCGCTTTACCTGCTGCGCTACCGCCTGACTCCCCTTAAAATTATATTTTTATTTATTTTATAGAGACAGAGAGTAATTGAGAAGGGAGGGAGAGATAGAGAGGGAAAGAGACAGAGTGACACCTGCAGACATACTTCACCAAGCTTTCCCCCTGCAGGTGGGGAGCAGAGGTTTGAACCCAGGTCCTTGTGCACTTTAATATGAGTACTTAAACAGATGCACCACCACCTGGTTCCTCTATTATTTTCAATTAATTAATTAATTGCCACCAGGGTAATCACTGGGACTTAGTACCTGTACCATGAGTCCACTACTCCCAGTGGTTATGTGTGTGTCTGTCTGTGTGTGTGTGTATATATACACATACACCCCACATTTTTCTTTTTTTGAAAGAGGGTGAGACAGAGGGAGATGGATAGTGAGGAAACACACCTGCAGCCCTGCTCCAGCTCTCGTTAAGCTCCCCCCTTGCAGGCAGAGAGCCAGGGCTTGAACCCAGGTCTGTGCATACGGCAGTGTATGTGATCAACTGGGTGTGCCACCGCCTGGCCCCCGCTGCGGCTGACTGTCAAACTCAGCACTGGAAAGGGGTTTGCTCCCTGGGCCTGGCCAACCAGTGCCTCATGCTCCCTTTGGTGTGGAGACCCACCCGGGGATGAGACGCCCTGAGGCACACTTCTGCTCAAACCACACCAAAGAGTTTCGCTTTTCAAGTAGGAGGCATCGGTGACTTTCAGCCTGGGGACACAAAGTGTTTAAAGCCCCAAATCTGCCACACTTAGGTCTCTGATTCTCTAGGCTCTCTCTTCTGCCAACCTTCCAACCTCCTGCTCCGAGGTCTCTGGGAGTGGGTGGGCAAGGCATCACTCTTGGCATTGCTCATAAGGTTCTGAACAAGCCAGCAACCAGCTGCTGTTTGTTGTTTAAAGGCCAGCTTGGCAGTGGCCACATCTTGTGAACAGGTGGCAGATCTTAGAACACCCAGGAGGGTCAGGATAAAGGAGAGAGGGTCACAGGGTCAGCTAGAACCAGGAAGGAGCTTGAGGACTTTAGCACTCTAAGCCTCCCATCATGGGAAGTCTTCCTTTCTGGTTGCCTGACTGGAGAACATTCTTATTTGACTAGAACATTCTTTAGTTCAGGTTGATGGTGGTGTGGGGGATTGAACCTGACACCCCCAGAGACTCAGGCATGTAAGCCTATTACTGAACCACTGTGCCATCTCCCAGACCCACAAATCAGGTCTTTAAAAACATTTTAAAATTATCTTTATTTATTAGATAGAGGCAGGCAGAAATCAAGAGGGAAGGGGGTGATAGAGAGGAAAAGAGACACCTGCAGTTCTGCTTCACCACTTGCAAAGCTTTCCCCCTACAGGTGGGGACCAGGGGCTTGAACCCAGGTCCTTGGGCACTATAGTGTGTGTGCTTAATCAGATGTGCCACTACCTGGCCGCCATTACATCTTCATTTCCATTTAAGCCAGTGGTGTTGGTTGCTACCTCTTGCGACTGAGAAGATCTGAAGTGGAGGGCTGGACTCTCCCCACAAGGGTTCCCAGATTAGGTTTCTAGGGAATCCAAGGCTGGCAGGACATAGACTGCTAGGAGGGAACCGTTTGAGACCATTGCTACAGGGTCCGAGGGGGTGGTCTCCTGGTTGAACACACACCCCCCCATGCACAAGGACCCAGGTTCAAGCCCCTGGTCCATCCCTAACCGCAAGGCGGAAGCTTCCTGAGCAGTGAAGCAGGGCTGCAGCTTTCTCTCTTTCTCTCTCCGTTTCTGTCTCCCCTTCCGTCACATTCTCTCTTTCCTAACAAATTAAAAGACTACATAAATATTCGCACATATATTTATATAAAAGACTATTGCCCGAATGAAAAGGTTGTGGAGATGCCACAGCCAGGACTTGTGGAGGGAGGTCAGGTTCTAACTGGCTCTGGAGTGGGCTTCATGGGCTTCCTAACTGCAGGCTCAGGAAGCGGGGGCAGGGTAGGCAGCGCAGGCACAGCCTGACAGCAGCCACAAAATCGTGATTCGAGGTGGTTTTTCTCTCTAAACACTCAGATCAATAAAGACTGTATAAATTAAGCTCTCTCTTAATCCAAGAACTGAAATGCAGTCACCAGGGTTCATAAGCTGGTATTAATTAATTAATTAATTAAATTTTGCCTCCAGGGTTATGGCTGGGGATCGGTGCCGGTGCTATGAATCCACTGCTCCGGTTGACCATTTTTTCTGTTTTATTGGGTAGAGACAGAGAGAGATTGAGAAAGGGAGGGAGAGTTAAAGTTGGAGAGAGGAAGAGAGACATCTGAAGATCTGCTCCACTGCTGGTAAAGCTTCCCCTCCCCGCAGATGGGGACATAATATATATATCTATATATACTCATATCCACTGTAAATATATATATATATATACACATATACAATGTAAATCCAAACAGCTTGTCCAAAGCGCCTTTGCTTTGGCTTGGAGTTCTTCCAGCCCTTCTTTCTGGCTGACAGTTGACAGGACCATTAGCTTTGATTCTCTCTCTCTTTTTTAAAATATTTATTTATTTACTTATTTATTTCCTTTTTGTTGCCCTTGTTGTTGTAGTTATTGTTGTTGATGTCGTTGTTGTTGCATAGGACAGAGAGAAATGGAGAGAGGAGGGGAAGACAGAGAGGGGGAGAGAAAAATAGACACCTGCAGACCTGCTTCACCACCTGTGAAGCGATTCCTCTGCAGGGGGGGAGCCAGGGGCTCAAACTGGGATCCTTAGGCTGGTACTTGAGCTTTGCGCCATGTGCGCTTAACCCGCTGCGCTACCGCCCGACTCCCCTAGCTTTGATTCTTACCTGATACTTAATGGCAGCAGTTAATTGGGGTTGGCTGGGATGAGAGGGGTCTCAAAGCAGAGCTTGGCGCTGGTAGGATTAAAGGATTGGAATCCAATATGTAGCAACAACTAGATCCTGGGATTTGGACCTGAGTTTACACATAAGTGCTGTGACTTTGTGCTAATCACTGAGTTCCTCTGAGCTCAGTTTCCTTGCTGGAGAAATAAGGCTTTGTACATCATACTTCTGCATGGGGTCTCGCGTGAGCAGCACTGCGGTCAGACATCAGAGCTCAGACTGATCGTTCCTTCCTCCTACTCTCCCCAGCTTCAAACACAGGGAAGCTGCTTTCAAAATCTTTCATAAGCAGCTAGATTCTTATTCTTCTCCTTCTCCTTCTCCTTCTCCTTCTCCTTCTCCTTCTCCTTCTCCTTCTCCTTCTCCTTCTCCTTCTCCTTCTCCTTCTTCTTCTTCTTTTATTGTTCTAGTTATTATTGTTGTTGTTGATGATGTCATCATTGTTGGATAAGACAGAGAGAAATAGAGAGAGGAGGGGAAGACAGAGGGGTGGGGAGAGAAAGATAGACACCTGCAGGCCTGCTTCACACCTGCAACTCCCCTGCAGGTGGGGAGTCAGGGGCTTGAACTGGGATCCTAACGCTGGTCCTAGTGCTTTGTACCACGTGCACTTGACCCACTGCGCTTCTGCCCGACTCCCAGCTAGATTCTTCTTGTACAATGTCAGGGATGGAACACTTACTGCCTTCAGAGACTGGCTCACTTAATAACGGCCCTTTTGGTCAATATCATCTCACTTCATCATCTGGGGCCCTAGTCAGGGAATCCTGAGATTCCCACACAAATATGATGGGCCTAGACCTGTAACGGATCTCTCTCTCTACCACCACTGGTTACTTCCATCAGGAATGCCATTATAAGCCCTCTTGTGGGCCTTCCCAGGACCTTGCCCTCACCATAAAGTAGTGATGATAGGGACAGCCCTGGTCTCTGAAGGGAAGCTGGGGTATCCTGTTCTGCCACTCGAGGAAGACTGGTCCTGAAATGAGTGTAGCCTGCACTGTTCCCAGCTGTGACCATGAGCTGTGAGCTCAGACCAATAGAGACTCAGAGGCTACACAGGCTCTGGTGCTAAATATATATGGGTCCTGGGTCAGGTGATGGAGGTAAATAGTTGATTCTATTCACAAAATTTTTCCAGGAATGGGAGCTACTCTCTGCCCTAATCCAACTTTCTAGCCCTTTCCTCTACTCTGACACCATTTTCTCAGACAATATTTTTATTCAACTCCATGCTAACTATCAAATTCAAGAAAAACTACTATAGTTGTGGGGCCCTAGAAACATGCCTAACATAGACTTCTTAGCGTCCTTCCACCCTAATCTTCTCTGTTCCTACTTTTGGTTCCTGTTCATTAACCATTTGTCTCACTTTATGTCCTGCCACCCTCCAGACACCAAGCTTCAGATGCCACCATGATTCCATCCTGACTTCTCTGGGCAGATGACCTCACCAATGTGTCCTAGAACCTCACCTCCCCAGAACCCTGCCCCACTAGTGAAAGATAGAAACAGGCTGTGGGTATGGATCCACTTGCCAACATCTATGTCCAGCAGAAAAGCAATTGAAGAAGCCAGAAATCACACCCAAAACCAATTTTGATCCATACTCCAGTGGGGAAGAAGTGATAGGAGGAAGAGGATGAGAGGGCTTTGAACTCCAGCTCCATCAGGACCCAGAGAGAGAGGAGGAAAAAGAGAGGACATTTGGATGTAGTAATAGGACAGAGAGAAATTGAGAAAGGATAAGGAGATAGAGGTGGGGGATAGAAAGACAGACACCTGCAGACTTGTTTCACTGCTTTGTGCCTCTGAAGGTGGGGACCTGGGGTCTCGAACCGGAATCCTTAAGCAGGTCCTTGCACTTTGTACTTCCTGTGCTTAACCCAGTGCACTACTGCCCATTCCCTTTACTTTATTTATTTATCTATTTATTTATTGCCATCAGGATTATCTCTGAGGCTTGCTGCTGGTACTACAAATCCACTGCTCCCAGTGGCCATTTTTCCCTTTTTTTTTTTCTCTTGCTATTTTATAGGACAGAGAGAAATTGAGAGAAGAGGTAGGGAGAGAAAGGAAAAAAGAAAGATAAACATCTATAGACCTGCTTCACCATTTGAGAAATGTCTCTTCTACAAGTGGGGAGCTGGGACTCGAATCCTGGGTCTTTGCACATGGTATCAGGTGTACTCAACCAGGTAAGCCACCACACAGTCCCCTGGGTATGTTTTCAGCCCAGTCTCACAGGGTTTTGCAGCTGGTGACTCCCTGAGTTGCTGTGGGAAGTCGAAGGTTCTCAGGGCCCCAGGCAGACAGACATGTGCTCTGATAACAGATAGCAGTTTTATCAAGACCATCTTTCAGATGTCATTTGTTCTCTGCAATTGCTCACTGGAGAAATCCAGAGGCATTAGACTATGGGAGAAGGTTTCCTTCCAGAAATCTATCATAGAACACACTCCAGGGAGAGTGTGAAGATAAGGGAGTGGGGAGTGAGGGAGTGTAGGCAGACAGACAGAGGGGAGACAGGAAATGAATGAATTGGCAGGAAAACCCACTCACTCAAGGCGTCCTGAGGAAAACGTGCAACACTCTTTCTCTAGCTTGACAAAGGACCATGCTTCTTAGGACAAACATGGATCCCTAGATGTGGATTGATTTGCTCCTCGTGACTCTGAAAAAGCTGACAGGGAGGATGCTGTTAGCTGCATTTTATTAAAAATGCCTTTGAAGTCTTTGCATAGGACATCCGGAGGTGGGGCTACAGAGCAGCAGCAGCTGTGTTTCTCTCCTCTCCTCTCCTCTCCTCTCCTCTCCTCTCCTCTCCTCTCCTCTCCTCTTCTCTCCTCTCTGGGATCAACTAGGAATACCAAATGAGATCATCTGGGACCACAACAAAACAGGACTAGAATGACTTCAGGAACCAACAAAACCACTGGTGAGTGCAAACATGTGTGGCTCATGGACAGAGAGGAGCCTAGGAAGAGTTTAAATGACTGGTAACAGTCCAGCAGTTTACCAGTTGGACACCACCTCCAGTCTGTTTCACCAACAAAAATATGGCTGAAGGGAGGAGAGGACTCCCCTAAGACTCACAAAATGCAACTGTGAGTCTCCATTGCTACTGCCCTCAGAAGCTGGAGCAGTAGCAGGGAGGCCCTGTGCTGACATCAGGGGACAGAGAACTGACCAGGAAACTCAGGAGAAGATCTATACCTCAGTGGCCTATCGGTGGGGTTGTGAGAGTCTCTTTGCATAACCACTGATTTATCTTGGTCAGGAGTCAGTGATTAATCTATGAAGCCCACTTATAGTTTAAAAGCCCTCAGGCTCCCATAGCCTACGGGGGAGGAAAAGAACAAAAGAGGTTTTTAAGCCACTGAGATCCAACTCAGGGATTAAAATTGTTGGGCATTACGCCAGTTCCCCTCCATTGCTGATGCTGGGGTCTATTTACCTAATCATTGTTTTGCCTGAGACCTGCCCTGCCTGCAGGGTATTGGTTAATCGCACTAGTTAGAACCTTCCCAACAGTTGCTAAGGACCCTTCCACCTTCCCAGCATGACTTTTGCTTCTCTTCACCCCCTTTCCTAGCCATTTCTGTTTCTGACATGCCACTTCTGGTTTTTACACTATAAAGCCTACTGCTGTTCTGGTTTCTCTCTTTTTCTCTTCTGCATCCTGACCTGGAGAAGACCTGGAGAAGGGCTGGCGTGCATAGCAGGAGGCAGCCATTTTGCTAGCTCCACGTGGCCTTAACCCACTGTGATCACACCCAACTCTGGGGCACCCGCATCAATAAAGAATTGTACTACCACGTGGGAACACAATACAATGCCTTTATTGATCAGAGACAACGCCTTTTATATATTAGAAACTGGAAGTGGCAAATTGGAAAAGGAAATGGCTAGGTAAAGGGGTGGAGAAAAGAGCGTGAAGGTAGAAAGCTTCCATAGCAGCTGTTGCAAAGGTTCTAACTAGTGGGATTAACCAATACCCTGCAGGGAGGGCAGGTCTCAAGTAAAACAATGATTATGTAAATAGACCACAGCATCAAGAATGGAGGGGAGCTAGCGTAATGCCCAACAAAAATACGATTGAAACAACTGTCAATTTCCACAACTGTGAACCTTTTAATTACCTTACTTAGACACAAGTCAATCAAGACAAGAGTGATTGGTAATTTGAAAAGTACTAAGAGAGGGACCTCATAACATACTATATAAAATGGTTAAACCAACAAGAAGAAATATTGGAGAAATGAACCAGGACAAGAGTCCAGCTAAAAGCCCCCCAAAGGTTGAAGCACAAAAACTGAGGTCAACATCCAAACACTAGTTAAGGAAATAATCACAAGGATGAGTAAAGAGTTTGAAAGAATTGTCATCAGCAATGCAGAAACAAAAATGAGACTCTGGAAGAAAACACTAATTATCTCAAGGTTATTAGAGAGCTGAAAGTTGAAATAACTGAGCTAAGAACACAACTAGGGAGTCAGGCGTAGCATAAGGACAGGCATAAGGATCCTGGTACAGTAGAGGGGAGAGACAATAGAATCAATGAGGCTGAAGACAGAATTAGCAAGATTGAGGATGAATTAGAGACAAGTAAAAAAGAAGAGATGTCAAAAAGAGATTAAGAGATACTGAAAACAACAACAGAGACCCAGGGGATGACTTCAAAAGAAATAATATACACATTATTGGCTTACCAGATAAAGAAAGAGAGGGAGGAGAAGAAAGCATTCTTCAGGACTTAATAGCTGAAAACTTCTCTAATCTAGACAACATCAAAGACATAAAGGTTCAAGAAGCCCAGAGGGTCCCAAACAGAATTAACCCAGACTTAAAGACATCAAGACACATCATACTTAGAATGGAAAATAATAAGGATAAAGAAAGGATCCTGAAGGCTGCAAGAGAAAAACAAAGAGTCATCTACAGAGGAAAACCCATATGATTAGTAGCATACTTCTCCACACAAATATTACAGGTCAGAAAAGAATGGCAAGATATCTACCAAGTGCTCAATGAAAAAGGTTTTCAACCAAGATTACTGCATCCTTCTAGACTGTCATTCAGACTAGATGGAAGCATAAAAACCTTCTCAGACAAGCAACAGTTGAAAGAATCAAGCATCACCAAGCCTGCCTTGAAAGAAGTTCTGAAAGGTCTCCTATAAACAGTCAGACCATCATAAAGAGAACATTTATCAGAACACTCTAAAAATCTGCAAAAATGACACTAAAATATCTTCAATCTTTGATATCAATAAATGTCAGTGGCTTGAATTCACCTATTAGAAGGCACAGAGTAGGAAGATGGATCAGAAAATGCAACCCAACAATATGCTGTCTACAGGAAACCCATCTAATTCAACAAGACAAACACAGACTCAAAGTGAAAGGATGGAAAACTATCATACAGGCCAATGGCCCACAAAAAAGGGCAGGAACAGCTATTCTCATATCTGACACAATAGACTTTAAAATAAAATTGAAAAAGATAGGGATAGACACTACTTAATGCTCAGTGGATCAGTCAACAAAGAGGACTTAACAATTACTAACATCTATGAACCCAAGGAGAAGTCATCTAAAGACATCAAACATTTACAGAAAGAGCTACAGCAATATATTACAGCAACACAGTCATAGTAGGGGACTTCAACACCCAACTCTCTCAACTCGACAGATCATCCAGGAAGAATGTCAATAAAGACATGAGGAAACTAAATGAGGAGATAGATAAACTAGAACTATTGGACATTTTCAGAGTCATTCATCCCAAGAAACTGGAGTACACATTCTACTCAAGTCCATATGGATGGTCATTCTCAAGGACAGATCATATATTAGGCCACAAAGACAGCATCAGTGAATTCAAGAGCAGTGAAATCACCCCAAGCATCTTCTCAGACCACAGTGGAATTAAACTAACACTTAACAATCAACAAAATATTAGTAATAGTCCCAAAATGTGGAAGCGCAACAGTACACTCTTTAACAACTACTGGGTCAAAGAGGCAATAAAAGAAGAAACCAAAATGTTTGGAGAGCTCAATGAAAATGAAGATACAACCTATCAAAATATTTGAGACACAGCTAAGGCAGTACTGAGAGGGAAGTTCATAGCCATACAAGCACACATTAGGAAAGAAGAAAAAGCACAGATAAACAGCCTAATTGCACATCTTAAAGACCTAGAAGAACAAAGGAACCTTAAAGCAACCAGAAGGACAGAAATCACTAAAGTTAGGGCACAAACTAATAACATTGAAAATAACAAAACCATACAAAGATCAATGAAAGTAGATGTTGGTTCTTTGAAAGAGTGGACTAAATCGACAAACCTTTAGCCAGACTCACAAAACAAAAAAGAGAGAAGACCCAAATGAATTGGATCATAAATGAAAGATGAGGTATCACAACAGACACCACAGAAATTCAGCATATTATGCGAGACTTCTATGAACAACTCTATGCCACCAAGCTAGAGAACCTGGAAGAAATGGACGTTTTCCTAGATACATACTAACTTCCAAAATTAAGTAAAGAGGAACTAGATACCATGAAGAGGCCCATCACAGCTAATGAAATTGAAACAGTTATCAAAAACTTTACAAAAATTTAAGTCCTGGACCAGATGGTTTTACAAATGAATTCTACAAAACCTTCAAAGAAGAACTAATACCTCTACTTTTAAAAGTCTTCCAGAAGATTGAAGACACTGGAATACTCCCTTCCAGCTTCTATGAAGCCAACATCACTTTGATACCAAAAGCAGACAGGGACACAACCAAAAAAGAAAACTATAGACCAGTATCTCTGATGAACATAGATGCTAAAATATTGAACAAAATTCTAGCCAACCGGATACAGCAGTATATTAAAAAGATTGTTCATCATGACCAAGTGGGTTTTATCCCAGGAATGCAAGGTTGGTTTAATATATGTAAATCAATCAACATGTTCCACCACAGCAACAAAAACAAGACCAAAAACCACATGGTCATATCAATAGAAGGAGAGAAAGCCTGTGACAACATACAACATCCCTTTATGATCAAAACACTACAAAAATGGGAATAGATGGAAAATTCCTGAATATAGTGGCGTCTATATATAGCAAACCTACAGCCAACATCATACTCAATGGTGAAAAACTGGAAGCATTTCCCCTCAGATCAGGTACTAGACAGGGCTGCCCACTGTCACCAGTATTATTCAACATAGTGTTGGAAGTTCTTGCCATAGCAATCAGGCAGGAGGAAGGAATTAAAGGCATACAGGTTGGAAGAGAGGAAGTCAAACTCTCCCTAGTGGAGAACAGTCTGGAGAACTCTCAGAAGGCTAGAAATGGACCTACCCTATGATCCTGCAATTCCTCTCCTGGGGATATATCCTAAGGAACCCAACACACCCATCCAAAAAGATCTGTGTAAACATATGTTCTTGTCAGCACAATTTGTAATAGCCAAAACCTGGAAGCCATCCAGGTGTCCAACAACAGATGAGTGGCTGAGCAAGTTGTGGTCTATATACACAATGGAATACTACTCAGCTGTAAAAAATGGTGACTTCATGGTTTTCAGCCGATCTTGGATGGACCCTGAAAAATTCATGTTAAGTGAAATAAATCAGAAACAGAAGCATGAATATTGGATGATCTCACTCTCAGGCAGAAGTTGTAAAACAAGATCAGAATAGCAAACATAAGTAGAATGTTAACTGGAATTGGCATGTTGCACCAAAGTAAAAGACTCTGGGGTGGGAGTGGGGGTAGAATACAGGTCCAAAAAGGATGACAGATGGGTCATCCTAGTGAACCTAGTGGAGGTTGTATTGTTATATGGAAAACTGAGAAATGTTATGCATGTACAAACTATTCTATCTACTGTTAAATGTAAAAAATTAATTCCCTATAAAGAAATTAAAAAAACATAAAAAATAAAAAATGCCTTCAACTCAGTAGCCCCCTAGTCCCCCTTTATGTTTGGTTCTGGGAGATGAATACCCTTGCTCAGCTTTGTCTTAAGAACCCTGTGTTCACAGAGGCACAGTTTGTAAGAGCCTAGACCTGGAAGCAGACCAGCTGTCCAAACACAGATAAATGGCTGAGAAAGTTGTGGTCTAGATATATGTGGAATACTACTCAGCTGTGAATAATGACAAAGTCACCTTCTTCACTTCATTTTATATGGAGTTTGAAGGGATCATGTGAAGTGAGATCAGCCAGAAAGAGAAGGACAAACATAGGATGATCTCACTCAGATAGAAGTTGATAAATAAGAACAGAAAGGGGAAACACAAAGCAGAACTTGGACTGGGTTTGGTGGATTGCACCAAAGTGAAGGACTCTGCTTTGGGGTGGTAGGCTTTCAGGTCCTGGTGGCTGATGGTGGAGGAGGACCTAGGCTGGAGGTGGTGGTGGTGGGGGAGACTGTGTTGCAGAAAACGTGAGAAATTTGACACATGGACCAAGAACTGTATTTATTGTCAACTATAAACTACTAATCCTCCCGATAAAAACATAAAAAATGGAGACGAACACAAAGCCCTGCTGGGAGGATTTCCCTGAGTCTTGACTTTTCTGGTTTGATGAAATAGTTTTTTTGAATCATTATTATTATTGTGCATTTTAATGTGAGAGATGCAGAGACAAAGACCAAAGCAGTCCACAGCTCTGGCTGATGGTGGTGCTGGGGATTGAACCAGGAACCTCAGAGCCTCAGACAGGAAAGTCTTTTGCAATACCACTGTGCTGTCTCTCCACCCCAGTGGAACCATTTTTACTGAGTGGCTACCCACCCTAAGACTTGACAGCTGAGGGCTCTGAGAGGGGCCGGTGCCTGGACCCCGCCTTTGGCAGGGGAACAGAGACATGCACACACACCTCCAGTCTGTGCTAAGAATAAAGAAAAGATGCTTAGACTCCCACAAGGTCAGTGGGAGAAAGTGATTTGTGTTTGCAGTCAAGGAAGGCTTCCTAGAGAAGGTGATCCTGAGAAGAGACTGAGCCATTGTGTATATATCCCACAGCTTTCCTAGTCACTCATCTGTTGTTGGACAACTGGGTTACTTCCAGGTTTTTGCTATGCCACCCCACCCAGTCTCTCAAATTCTCCTCTCCTCTCTCACTGGACATGGCTTGATAATTTTGTCTCAGCCTGAACTTTAGGGTGTGTGTGTGTGTGTGTGTGTGTGTGTGTGTGTGTGTGTGTGTGTGTGTGTTTGAGGTGTGGTTGAGGGGGGAAGGCTACATCTTCCCCACCATAGAGTGTGGGGGTCAGAGGAGGTTTTGTTGGAAGCCAGCCCCACTGCTATCCCATCAAAACACTTCCTGTGAATTATTTTCCACCTACATTTTTAAAGACATCTTCAATGAAATGAATCCAATTACAAAGATGACTAAGGCAAGAATAAACCAATGGGACTACATCAAATTTAAAAGCTTCCGTACAGCAAAAGAAACCACTACCCAAATCAAGAGACCTCTCACAGAATGGGAGAAGGCCTTTGTATTCCATACATCGGACAAGAGCTAATAATCAAAATATATAAAGAGCTTGCCAAACTCAACAACAAGAAAACAAATGACCCCATCCAAAAATGGGGAGAGGACATGGACAGAATATTCACCACAGACGAGATCTGAAAGGAATGCTCCAATGCTCTGATTGTCAGAGAAATGCAAATCAAGACAGCAATGAGATACCACTTCACTCCTGTGAGAATGTCATACATCAGAAAAGGTAACAGCAGCAAATGCTGGAGAGTTGTGGGGTCAAAGGAACCCTCCTGCACTGCTGGTGGGAATGTAAATGGGTCCAACCTCTGTGAAGAACAGTCTGGAGAACTCTCAGAAGGCTAGAAATGGACCTACCCTATGATCCTGCAATTCCTCTCCTGGGGATATATCCTAAGGAACCCAACACACCCATCCAAAAAGATTTGTGTACACATATGTTCTTGGCAGTACAATTTGTAATAGCCAAAACCTGGAAGCAACCCAGGTGTCCAACAACAGATGAGTGGCTGAGCAAGTTGTGGTCTATATACACAATGGAATACTACTCAGCTCTTAAAAATGGTGATTTCATGGTTTTAAGCCCATCTTGGATAGAGCTTGAAGAAATCATGTTAAGTGAAATAAATCAGAAACAGAAGGATGAATATGGGATGATCTCACTCTCAGGCAGAAGTTGAAAAACAAGATCAGAAGAGAGAAAACTCTAAGCAGAACTTGGACTGGAGTTGGTGTGTTGCACCAAAGTAAAAGACTCTGGGTGGATGGGGGGAGGATGCAAGTCCTGGAACATGATGGTAGAGGACCTAGTGAGGGATTAGATTGTTCTGTGGAAAACTGGGAAATGTTATGCATGTACAAACTATTGTATTTATGGTAGACTGTAAAACATTAATCCTCTAATAAAGAAAAAAAAAACAAACCGAAACTCTGTCTTTGTGTTGGCTTCCAATCCAAAAGAAGCAGAGGAGGCCATCCAGCTGCATTTTATAATCAAGGGCTCATGTGTCAGGACGGCCCAATGGTCTAAGGAACCACACTCAAAATCAAGGGCTCAAATAAGGGGTTAGGTTAACCAACATTAAGAAGCCTTGTGGCTGTGATGGTGAGGTACCCGTCCCAGAAGCTGAGAGAGCTGGAAAGAGATCCCCATGTCAGATGCTGCCTCTTATCACCTACTTTTGGCAGACAATGGTTAAGTCCCCATTATTCCTCCCCAGCCTGGTACCAGGCAAAGAACACCATTCAAATACATCTCTCACCAAGGAGGAGAAAACAGAGAGGCTGGGATAACATCTGAGCAGGGGGCTCAAGGGAAGAAGGCACAGGGCTGTGAGTCAGTGAGGGGAAGACAGGCTGAGTGTGTGTGAGGCTCTGGGTGGGATTCCCCCACTCCTACCCTGAGATTGGTGTTAAAGGCTTTGCTAAGAGACCTGGATCTTTCTTTGGTCCATACTCCCAGAGGAATAGAGAATAAGGAACCTTCCAATGGAACCCATGACAACTGTGGTGGTGGGAATGGCGTGGAATTGTACCACTCTTATCCGAAAATCTTGTTAATCATTATAAAGCTTCCTTTGCTTTCTGAGCAGGCTGTGGGAGGGGGGGTAGGGAAGCCCATTCACCTTTCTAGGCAATAGTGATAGGCGCTTCTTCTCACAGGGGCTGAACTTCTGTGCGGCAGATACAAAACTGACGGACCCTTCATTTCTCCAGCCAGCCAGTGGGTATGTCTTTGCCGTGGACTAGATGCTTAAACCCAGAGTCCTGTTCGTGAGATGCAGGTACCCAGAGTAGTCGTAGTGAATAACAGGACAGTTGGGACACTGTCCCCAGTGAGGGACGAGGCAGGGATGACTGGGAACACAGGGCATCACCCCCACCTTGTGGGCTCCTCTCGGGTGTGTGTGGGGGGAATCTGGAGATTTGCATACAAAGCAACATCAGAGAGATGAGAGGGAAACTAAGAGGTGACAAGGGCTCATTTAAAAAAATATATTATCTGTATTTATTGGATAGAGACAGTCAGAAATCCAGAGGGAAGGGGAGATAGGGAGAGAGACAGAGAGATACCTGCAGCACAGTTTCACCACTTGCAAAGCTTTCCCCTGGCAGGTGGGGACTGGGGGCTTGAACTTGGGTCCTTGCACATTGTAATGTGCACTCAGCAAGGTGTACCACCAACCAGACCCAACAAGGGCTCAATTAGTGACACCTACATGGAGACTTGTCACAGCTGAGCAGCCCAATGCAAAGGGGACAAACTGGGACACATTAGGGGGTGGCTTCCTATAACAAAGTCCTGCCTGCGGGTCTGTGCCTGTCTCTAGGCGGGCTTCTCCATTCCACCCCCCCAAACAACAGTAAAAATCCAGTTTCTATTTGTAATCTACCAGCAGCTTCAAACACATTTTCTTTTCGCTTTTTTTTAGAACCATTTTTTTAAATTATTATCTTCACTTACTTATTGGATAGAGACAGGCAGAAATTGAGAGGAAGGAGGAGATGGAGAGGCAGAGAGACAGAGAGACACCTGCAGACCTGCTTCACCACTTGTGAAGCTTCCCCCCGCAGGTGGGGACTGGGGGCCTGAACCTGGGTCCTTGCATATTGTAACATGTGCGCTCAAACAGGTGCACCGCCACCCAGCCCATCTTTCTCTCTCTTTTTAAAAACATATATTCTATTTTGATGAGGGGGGGAGGAGAGGGAGAGGTACAGAGAGAAAGGTACACACAGAGGTACACCAGAGTACTTCTCAACTCTGGCTTGTGGTGGTGTGGGGGATTGGGCAGAACCATTATGCTGGCTCCCCCACCCATGAACACAGTTTCAGAGCTATAAATAATGCCAGAACACTGCTCTGATGCATCGAGTAAGGATGGATAGCATCAGAGTTGGTCTTGAAAACACTGGATCTATACAAGCTCCACTGGAGACCTGATTTTTTTTTTTTTGTGGCTTCCACAAAGTTTGTTTCTGCTTAGTAAGTGAATGCAAGAACACTGTTGAAGTTCCTTGGTTGGCCTCCAATTCCTCATGTCATGTGTGGGACCAGAAATACTTCCTCTCTGAGAATAAAAGCAAAACAATTCCCACAGTTAAAAAGGAGAGAGGGGGAGAGAGAGAGAGAGAGAGAGAGAGAGAGAGGCATTTTTCTGTAGCCAGAGTAAAGAGGAACTCTAGAGTTCCCACCACTCAGGTTGCTATGAGGACCAAACTGAAGGAGCCACGGTGGTGTCAAGAGCACAGGAGCCATGGGACCAATGTCACCCCCTGTCCCCTGCTCCTTCTCCCCACCCCACCTCTGCTGATGAACTCAGTCTGCAGCCCCCGGCCAGTCCCCTGGTACGGTGATTGTATCCTGCTCTCCATACCTGCTTCTTGGTCTGAGAATTCCTTGGGGACAGGGCTATGCGCTGTTTCTCTTTCTTTCTTTCTTTCTTTCTTTCTTTCTTTCTTTCTTTCTTTCTTTCTTTCTCTTTCTTTCTTTCTTTCTTTCTTCCTTTCTTTTTCTTTCTTTCTTTCTTTCCTTTCTTCCTCCTCCTCCTCCTCCTCCTCCTCCTCCTTTTCTTTCCAAACACAGTGAAAGTCCCATTAAAAGCGCCAAAGACAAGTTCAGGAGCCAGGAAGAGGCACATCCCAGTTGAGCTCATGTTACTATGCGCAAGGACCCAGGTTCAGGCCCCCAGTCCCCACCTGCAGGGGGAGAAGTTTCAGGGGTTTAGGTGAAGCAGTGCTGCAGGCCTCTCTCTCTCTCTCTCTCTCTTTCTCTCTCTCTCTTTCTCCCCTCCCTCTGTCTCTCTCCCTCTCATCTTTCCCTCCTTTCCCTATCTCCCTCTTTTATTTTCACTTATTTGTCTTTATATAACAAGTAATAAATACATTTTAATAAAATATTTTTAAAAAGAAAAGTTTAAGGAATAGATGGAGTTCATCCTGACACTGTTGATCCTGACATGAGAACCAGGGCAGTTCACACAATGAAGAGACCATCACCCAGGTCTGAAAGCTTAAAGACACGATAACGCTACAGAGTCAGGAAGAGCTGTGAGGCTCAGGTCCCCAGCAGAGCAGCCTAGTAACTTCATGAGGACTTGGGGACACCAGGAGGGCAGATGGGTGGACTTTAAGAGGACTACGGATGTTCCAGGGTGCTTGTGGAAGTGTAGTTGCTTGAGTCTGACAGCGCTTAATAGTTTTGAATAACTTTTTGATAGTTATTACTTGATAGTTTTGAATAACTTTTTGATAGTTAAAACTTGATAGTTTTGAATAACTTTTTTTCTGGTACAATTTTGTCTCTGATCTTGTGACATTTTTCTGGCCTCCAGGGTTAAATTCGGGGCTCAGTGCCTGCACTATGAATCCACTGCTCCTGGAGGCCATCTTTTCCCCATTGTTGTTGCTGCTGCTGTTGGATAGGACAGAAAGAAGCTGAGAGAGGAGGGGAAGACAGAGAGGGAGAGAGAAAGATAGACACCTGCAGACCTGCTTCACTGCTTGTGAAGCGACCGTCCTGCAGGTGGGGAGCTGTGGGCTTGAACTTGGATCCTTGTGTTGGTTCTTGCACTTCACACTTTGTGCGCTTAACCCATTGTGCTACCGCCGGGCCCCAGATCATGTGACATTTAAAGTCAGGGGCTGGTACTGATGGATCCACTGATGGATCAGGTTCTCTGAAGGCAAACTGTCACCAATTGAATGAATAAAATTGAAAGTATCCGCTCCCTAAGTTACAGGGAAAAAAGTGAAACACAAACACTCCCCTCTGATTTTCCTTCTCTTTAGAAGCTCTTTTCTTCTCTCTCTTTTTTTTTTTTCTCTCTCTTTCTCAGAGAGGAAGTATTTTTGGTCCAGCACAGGACATTGGTGATTTGTATTATACAATAAGTAACTTCCATAGCTTGCTCAGATCTGTTCACTGAGCAGAAGCTAACTCTCCTACACACCCACCCAGCAACTCCAGCTCCCCTTATCAGCCTCTGGAGAGCCAAGATTTCTGAGAGATTAGCTCTGAAGCTTTCCCAGATTATTTATTGACTTGCAAACCGACATCCAAGCATTATTTATAGCCTTGGAAACATGATTTGGGACTGTTAGCAGATCACAAATAGAAACCCAACTCTTTATTTTTCAGAGAATTACTCACCATACAGCACTGGTTTAAGATTAATCAGCTGCATTCAAGAAAGCCCTTTGGAATTCTGCACAGAAGACTTCAGCCAGAAATCAGAAACCATCTTACTCTGAGTCACTTTGCTCCCTCTGAGGTTGGGAAAATTCCAACCAGTTCTACAGGGGGAAGGAAGGAGAGAAGGATTTAGGGGGGAGGCAGCTGCCCCCTGCCTCCCAAGACCAAGTCTGTGTGTGTGTGTGTGTGTGGGGGGGGTAGGCTTTCTGGGACAGGAGGGGTTTCCACTCCCATTTCCAACTGTTGGTGGGGACCTTCATCCCGTGCTGGTGAGCTCAAAGGCAAGTTCAAGACAGGAAGGAAGTGCATACCTGCTCAGCCCTCTGCAGACCCCATGGATGGTTACCGTGTCTGTCTCACTCAGCTTCTAGAAGCTTCTGCCTCAGTCCCTCTTTCACGGATTCTCTCCTTCCTGCTTCACTGAGCACTCTATCCTGGGTTTCTTCTCTGCAGAGGGAACAAAGAGATTAAAGACAGGTCAATCAGGGTTCATCCCACTCCAGCTTCTCCTGCCCTTGAACTTCAGAGTTCTTGGTGGGTGGGTCTTGGGCTGTGGCATGGACCCATGGGCCTCCCTTGGTGCTCAGGTCTTTGGAGTCAGGCTGACTCTCACTAGCAGCTTCTTCATCTCTTGAACATGAAAATGGCAGACTGTGGGGACACTTCAGCCTCTGTGAGCAGCTTCATGCCCATCTCTCTCAGCCCTGTTGGTTCTGCTTCCTGGAAGAATGCTAATGAAGATGTGATTAAAGGAGAATCCCAGAAGTGACAAAAATCACGTGGACAAAATTGTGGACACTAGGGTTCTTCTTCTTCTTCTCCTTCTCCTTCTCCTTCTCCTTCTCCTTCTCCTTCTCCTTCTCCTTCTCCTTCTCCTTCTCCTCCTCCTCCTCCTCCTCCTCCTCCTCCTCCTTCTTCTTCTTCTTCCTCCTCCTCCTCTTCTTCTTCCCCTTCTCCTCCTCCTCCTCCTTCTTCTTTGTGATTTAATAGTGATTAATCAAGACAGATAACAGGAGTCCAATTCCACACAATTCCCAAGGCCAGAGTTCTGCATCCCACCCCCTCCACTGGAAACATCCCTATTCTTTATCCCTCTGAGAGCATGGATCAAAGATCTTTACGGCGTGCAGAGGGTGGGAATTCTGGCTTCTGTAAATGCTTCTTCAATGGACATGGACATTGGCAGATGGATCCATACCGCAAGCCTGTTTCTATCTTTCCCTAGTGGGGCAGGGCTCGGGAGAGAAAGGTTCCAGGGCACACTGGTGAGGGGATCTGCCCAAGGAGGTCAGGATGGAATTCTAGCAGCATCTACAACTTGGTCGTAGTAAGATATAAATCAGGACAAATTATTTAATAAACAGGAACCCCCCTCCCTAATTTCCTCTGTTCTATTCCCACCTTGGGGTTCCTGTTTATTAGACCCTAGGCTTTTTTTTTGCCCACAATCCACAGCCCGGATTGGCAGGTGTGACAGGCTGGTTGTTCGTGGAGGGACAGGTGTCTTGAGTTCCCATTCCTTCCCTCCCCGGAGCAAACGTGATAGACAATAATGTCACTTTCTTGCCTCCTTTAAGACACCGAAGGACCACCCCATCTGTTTTCTTAGTAGTGAACAAGTCTGCCTGCCTGTGGAACCAAGGACCAGGCTGTTCAGCAGGCTTTTCCTTTCCGCAGTAGGGGTCATCCTGCAATGGGGGTTTGGGGGGTAGGTTGTATCATAACTGACTTAGGAAGAGTCAGAATTCTTACTGTTTGTCCTGTGCTGTGTTTCCACCACAGGAGACAACATAGTCACTTCCGGTGGCCCATTCGAGAGGTTTTAGTGGAAGTGTCACACAAAGAGGCTGGCCATGAGAGTCCGGTCACTGACTCTCTCTTCTACATGTCCTCACTGAGCATTCCCTGCGGGGAAAAGTGACCTTGAGGAAGCTTCTCTGACAAGGAAGCCCAACTTGGGCCAGCCCCAGCTGAGTCCTCTGGTGGGCTGCGTCATGCCCACCCCCTCCCCCAGATTGCTGGCCTCTCTTTCCGCTATACCCACCCACCCCCTGAAGACAGTCTGTGCTTTTTTTAAAGAAGGTTCTCCAATTCCCCTGCCATTAGGGCTCCAATGTTTGCTTGTTAGGTCACATTGAAGGCATCTGATTCTCCTCCTCCAGTGAAGGTTTCTGCTTGTTTTTACTTTAATTTACTCTTGAAGCTTTTCCCCTACAGTTGGGGACCAGAGACTTGAACCCCAGTCCTTGCACATTGTAATGCGAGCGCTTAGCCAGGTGCACCACCACCTGGCCCCAAAGGCTTCTGCTTATTATGTTAAATGCACACAAGCTGGGGGCATGGGTGGGTGGGGTGGGGAAACCACACCATTTTTCTGTGATTTGTTAAGGTGATTTGGGATCCTGTTCCTGCTGCTAATTCCTTCTGAGCTAATTACCTCTGGGGCTAAATCCCAGACTGTAATCTTCCATCAGAATGCACAGTCCCAGGAGAATCTAGCTAAACTAATAGCCTAGGGCCGCTCCCAGCCTTCCACATCACCCACACCTGTCTCTCACTCTTCCCTGCTCCTGCCAGCTGCTGTACCACCATCCTCACCAGGGAGATGAAGATTCTGCAGGGTCCCACAGGTTGGTGCTTGTTTCAGGAAAATGGAGTCAGTCCCATCTTTGCCAAGTTTATGGCCTTGGTCACTGGGCAGAGACACTACCAATTTTGATTCTGCTGTGGCTGACGGATCACTGATAGGCAGAGCAGATGAGCAGGGCAGCGAGGCTGTGCCTGGGCCACTCTGGACTGTGAACACCCCCTTCCTGATTAAGTTAAAATGTCGGGAGCGTTTCTTTCTATTGTGGGTAAAATGACTCACCTGCTGTCAGGGAGCTCGCGTGGGATTTGCCCTGGGAAGGCGGCTTATGTTGGCTTTCCTGCCTATAAATCACTGTCTTATTTCATCATTTACCAAAAGTCCAGTTACTTATATCACTTCTTGTCCACATCTGCCTCTCCTGTGCTTAGTCACAGTCTTGGACACTGGCTCACAGTCCTACTGGTATTATTTTACTCACCACATTGCCTCACATAGAAAGCAAATAGATAAATAGATGCATTACTTTAAAAGAAACCTTTTTTTCAATTTAAGTTTTTAAAAAAATTTTTTTATTTATAAGGAAACACTGACAAAAAAACCATAGGATAAGAGGGGTACAACTCCACACAATTCCCACCACCAGAAGTGTGTATCCCACCCCCTCCCCTGATAGCTTTCCTATTCTTTATGCCTCTGGGAGTATGGACCCAAGATCATTGTGGGATGCAGAAGGTGGAAGGTCCGGCTTCTGTAATTGCTTTCCCGCTGAACATGGGTGTTGGCAGGTCAATCCATACTCCCAGCCTGTTTCTCTCTTCCCCTAGTGGGGCGGGGCTCTGGGGAAGCCCCTTTGTGGACCCCCATAGGACTTTGCCCTCAGAGTGGACCAACAACAGTAGAAAATGTTCCATCCTCCAAAGGGAGGCTGAACAACATACTCTGTGCTCCACCTGAGGAAGATGGGTCCTGAAATTGGAACATTCCTACTCATGACCACAGAATGTGAGCTCAGACCTACAGGGATGCAGAGGCTACATAGGCTCATAAGCTGAAAGAAAGAAATCTTCCTACCATCACTTAAAGCAATTATGCAGCATCACTGGCTTTTTATTTATTTATTTTTGCCTCCAGGGTTATTGTGGAGCTTGGTGCTGCCACTATAAATCCACTGCTCCTTGTGATCATTTATTTCATTTTATTGGATAGGACAGAGAGAAATTGAGAGAAGGAGGGGGAGATAGAGAGGAAGAGAGGAAGATAGACACCTGCAGACCCACTTCACTGCTTGTGAAGCTTCCCTCCTGCAGGGGGGGAGCCAGGGGCTCTAACCCAGATCCTTGCGTGGGTCCTTGCATTTCTGCTATGTGTCTATGTGTGCTGAACTGGTTGCACTACTGGCTAGCCCCCTCACTGACTTTTCGTAGGTGGTAAATACTAGGATAAATGTAGTGGAAATAAAAGAATAGTAACGGACTCTATCCCAGGAGTGGCTGAGGAGTCCTGATACATGAGATTCCAGCAAATGGAAAGTGAAGACTTGAGAAATAGCTCTCAAGCTCGTTATTTAATTGGCATGGACTCAACGTTGAAGGGAAACTTGGAGTGAGGAGGATGTGTGCTGGAAAGAACAGGGCAGGCTAGTGTCATGAGCCCTTGTGGGCTCTGGCATAAGGCCACTTGCCATGGCTCTGCGTTCAGAACAGAATGATTCTGATTCTTATGTGAACGGAATATCAGAGGAAGTGTGGCAGATATTAGCACCGTTTTTTTTTTCTTTATGGGGGGATTAATGGTTTACAGTCAACAGTAAAATACAGGAATTTGTACATGTGTAACATGTCTCAGTTTTCCACAGAACAATTCAAGCCCCACTAGATCCGTCTCTGCCATCCTGACCCAGAACATAAAGCCCTGAGTCTTTTACTTTGGTGCAACATACCAAACGCAGTCCAAGTTCTGCTTTGTTTTTCTTACTTTTCAACTTCATTTTTTAAAAAAGTTATTTAATTGTTTTATTTATTTATTTATTTATTTATTTATTTTATTTATAAAAAAAGAGACATTGGCAAAAACCATAGGATAAGAGGGGTACAACTCTACACAATTCCCACCACCAAAACTCCGTATCCCATCCCCTCCCCTGATAGCTTTCCTATTCTTTATCCCTCTGGGAGTATGGACCCAAGGTCATTGTGGGATGCAGAAGGTGCTGGAACCTGGTGGCTGAAAACAGTGTTAACATACAAAGCCAAATAAATTGTTGACCAGTCATGGACCTAAAGGCTTGAATAGTGCAGATGAAGAGTTGAGGGGAGCCCTCCATTTTGTAGATAGCTAGTAGGCATATTTTAGTTCTATTCCAAAGGGCCTGTGGTTATACTAGTTATTTATGTATTTTTTTATTAGTGATTTAATAATGGTTGTCAAGATTCTGGGATAAGAGGGGTCCAATTCCATACAGTTCCCACCACCAGAGACTAGCACCATCTTTAGATTTATCCTCTTGAATTCATGAGAAAGTCTGTGAAAACCACATCCAGTGCTGTCTCAAACTAACTTCCTCCAGGAATGTTCCAAGGCCGTTTTGGGAAGCACTGCATCATTCTCTGGAATCTAGCACAGCTGTGACTGTCAGAGGCTATAACTTCATTTACTGAGGAGGGTATTGAAGATCTTGAAGAGAAAGCAATGTCCCCCACCCCCTTGCACCCCTGCATCACACACTGAGAAAGGGCTGGGTCTCAGCTTTCATTCACTTTACCTTCTGTGGTTGACCAGTTGACCTGCTCCTGGCTTCTTCTGTCCTCTCTTCATTCCACCCTCAAGTTAGTTTTGATGAATTGAAAGGTGGTCTGGGGACTGTGCAGTGGTGCACCTGGTTGAGCACACAGGTTATAATGCTGAAGGAGCTGGGTTCCAGCCCCTGGTCCCCACCTGTAGGAGGAAAGGCTGCAGGTGTCTCTCTGTCTCTCTTCATCTCCCCCTGCACTCTTGATTTCTGGCTATCTCTATCCAATAAATAATTTAAAAAAATTGAAAGATGGGGGCTGAATGGTGGCACACCTGGTTGAGTGCACATATTACAATGTGCAAGGACCTGGGTTTGAGCCCCCGGTCCCCATCTGCAGGGAGAAAGCTTTGTGATTGGTGAATCAGGGCTGCAGGTGTCTCTCTGTCTCTTTCCCTCTCTGTCTCCCAATTTATGGCTGTCTCTACCCAATAAATAAATAAAGATAATTAAAAGAAGTTTAAAAAAAAAAAGAAAGATGATCAGAGCAGACAGAGGTTTCTTGTGCTAGGGAGGTGGACTTTACATAGATGGGACCTCACCTGGGATGCCTTCCTCTGGCTAGTCACTTGCTGATCTTAGGGGACTCAGACATTCATGATAGTTGCTCAAAATGAAATGTCAGAGAGCCCTGAGGCTCACTGTAGAGAAGCAGGTGAGGACTCTTCAGACAGAATCCCATCTGCAGCACACCTGGCAACTAGAGCCTCCTGCTGCCCCCACCATGCCAGGGGGACATGAAACCTCCTACATTTCAAAAATCAGAGACTGGCAAAATATCTCATTGGATAGTGCACTGCTTTGTCATGTGCACGACCCAGGTTTGAGCCAGGTCCCCATTGTATTGAAAGAAGATTCTGTGTAGCAGCCTCTCTCTCTCTCTCTCTCTCTCTCTCTCTCTCTCTCTCTCTCCCTTCTCTATAAAGAGAGAGAGGGAAGAGCAGAAGGAGAAGGAGAGGAAATCACAGTGGACACAGAAACATGTGAACATTCCTAAGTACCTGAGTTTGCCTTGGACTTACAAGATTTAATCTCCTGCCACCTTGAGCAACCAGGGACCCAAAGATGTAAGGTAGGTCCTGGAGAAAAAAGATCTGTCTCTACTGACCTGAAAGGGAAATTGCAGAGTTCAGGTATAATATGCACTTATGATGCTTCGCATGTTTGATAATGCAGAAAAAATTATGTGTATTTGCTATTAGGCATGGTGTTGAGTGCTTCAGCACTGACTGAGTGATGGTTACTACTACTTAAATTTTTTTAAAAAAATTATCTTTATTTATTTATTTATTGGATAGAGACAGCCAGAAATGGAGAGGATTCTATGAATAACTATATACCACCAAGCTAGAGAACCTGGAAGAAATGGACGATTTCCTAGATACATATTAACTTCCAAAATTAAGTAACGAGGAACTAGATAACATGAACAGGCCCACCACAGCTAATGAAATTGAAACAGATATCAAAAACTTTACAAAAATAAAAGTACTGGACCAGATGGTTTTACAAATGAATTCTACAAAACCTTCAAAGAAGAACTAATACCTCTACTTTTAAAAGTCTTCCAGAAGATTGAAGACACCGGAGTATTCCCTTCCATCTTCTATGAAGCCAACTTCACTCTGATACCAAAAACAGACAGGGAGGGACACAACCAAAAAAGAAAACTACAGACCAATATCTCTGATGAACATAGATGCTAAAATATTGAACAAAATTCTAGCCAACCAGATACAGAAGTATATTAAAAAGACTGTTCATCATGACCAAGTAGGGTTTATCCCAGGCATGCAAGGTTGGTTTAATATATGTAAATCAGTCAACATGATCCACCACATCAATAAAAGCAAGACCAGAAACCACATGGTCATATCAATAGATGCAGAGAAAGCCTTTGACAAAATACAATATCCATTTATGATCAAAACACTACAAAAATGGGAATAGATGGAAAATGCCTGAAGATAGTGGAGTCTATATATAGCAAACATACAGCCAACATTATACTCAATGGTGAAAAACTGGAAGCATTTCCCTCGGATCAGGTACTAGATAGGGCTGCCCACTATCACCATTAATACTCAACATAGTGTTGGAAGTTCTTGCCACAGCAATAAAGCAAGAGTAAAGAATTAAAGGCATACAGATCGGAAGAGAAGAAGTCAAACTCTCCCTACTTTCAAATGACATGATAGTATACATAGAAAAACCTAAGGAATCCATCAAGAAGCTTTTGGATATCATCAGGCAATATAGTAAGGTGTCAGGCTACAAAATTAACATTCAAAAGTCAGTGGCATTCCTCTATGCAAACACTAAGTTAGAAGAAGTTGAAATCCAGACATCAATTCCTTTTACTATAGCAACCAAAGCAATAAAATATCTTGGACTAAACCTAACCAAAGAAGTGAAAGACTTGTATACTGAAAATTATGAGTCACTACTCAAGGAAATTGAAAATGACACCAAGAAGTGGAAAGATATTCCATGTTCATGGGTTGGAAGAATTCACATCATCAAAATGAATATACTACCCAGAGCCATCTACACATTTTTCGGGGTGTCTCTCTCCTTCTCCGGCAGGGTGTCCTCCAGGGGAAAGGTAACGGGCTGGTTCTTTCTCGCTCACGACAGGGGTGACACAAAGTAAAAGACACCAGGGGACTCTTAGCGTGAATCTAGAATCTGAGTCCTTAGAGTCCCAGAATCCTAGAGTCCATTTATTGGCAAAGTGGACATGAGTTAAATAGAAAAGCAATGGAGGTAATTATTGTTGCAATATGACAGAAATTACAGGTTTCTTAACAGTCAGCATGCCCCTAAGGTAGGGGGTTGGTATGACAGGAATTGATGAGATATAAGACAGTTATTTTCCATAACACAAGTAACTTAATTATCCAAAGGTATTTGAGAGAAGCATAGGGGTTAAACCCATAGGGTGAGACAGAGAGAAGATGAATATCAAAAGGCCATATAGCTTGGAATCTCTCTTGTCTGGGGTCTGAGGTGTGTGATGAAGTGTGTGATAAGGTGTGTTCTTCTGTGATCAGAAGGTGACTTTGAATGAGTGAATCTGTGGCCATGTGTGCCGGGATAGCCTGAGGGTACTTCTTCCCGAGCTAGTGCTCTCTGGGTTGGAGAGAACTCAACTGGAGCTGATCTAGGCTGCTGTGTGGGAGAGGGATCAGGAACTCGTGCTGCACCAACTTCCGCAGGAGATACACTCTGGAACACTCGGAGCCGGAAAGCAATTTCCAAGTGTCTTTAATCAGAAGAGCAGCTGTTTTTATACTCTCCAAGTAGGGTGGAAACAGGATGTGATATAGAGAGGGTGGAGAGAAAAGTGACTGGTGAAAATCAGAGTGTGACAAAGAAGGGATCAGTGTGTGACAAGGAGGGGGTGGAGCAGGAGAGAATCCTATCATAGAACCACCAATGCCCTGGAGTGCTTTATGTAAAAGTGATTTATGTAAATAGACCAAAGCTTTGGATCAGTAAAATCCCTATATAGGCATATGGTTAAGCAGAAGCCAGGGGGAGATGGCAACTACCCAACACATGTGGCCTGCAGTTAATGGAGGGAAGTACTGGGGTATCTGTGGGCCTGAGAGTCAAGAAGGAAAGAACCAAGTCTGAGTTTCCCCCCTTATGCTCACCTCAGTTGAGAGAGACTTACCAAGAGGTTATCTTCTCAGACCTCCATCCAAAGATGGGGGTGGTTCTCCCTAAGCTCTATCAGGCTCACACATGTTCCCAACACACATTTAATGCTATCCCCATCAAGATCCCAACCACATTTTTAGGAGAATAGAACAAATGCTACAAATGTTTATCTGGAACCAGAAAAGACCTAGAATTTCCAAAACAATCTTGAGAAGAAAGAACAGAACTGGAGGCATCACACTCCCAGATCTCAAACTGTATTATAGGGTCATTGTCATCAAAATTTCTTGGTACTGGAACATGAATAGGCACACTGAACAGTGGAATAGAACTGAGAGCCCAGAAGTAAACCCCCACACCTATGGACATCTAATCTTTGACAAAGGTGCCCAGACTATAAAATGGGGAAAACAGAGTCTCTTCAACAAATGGTGTTGGAAAAAATGGGTTGAAACATGCAGAAGAGTGAAACTGAACCACTATATTTCACCAAATACAAAAGTAAATTCCAAGTGGATCAAGGACTTGGATGTTAGACCAGAAGCTATCAGATTCTTAGAGGAAAATATTGGCAGAACTCTTTTCTGCATAAATTTTAAAGACATTTTCAGTGAAACAAATCCAATTACAAAGAAGAATAAGGCAAGAATAAACCTATGGAACTACATCAAATTAAAAAGCTTCTGCACAGCAAAAGAAACTACTACCCAAACCAAGAGACCCCTCACAGAATGGGAGAAGATCTTTACATGCCATACATCAGACAAGAGTTTAATAACCAAAACTTATAAAGAACTTGCCAAACTCAACAATAAGAAAACATATAATCCCATCCAAAAATGGGGAGAGGACATGGACAGAATATTCACCACAGAAGAGATCCAAAAGGTTGAGGAACACATGAAAAAATGCTCCAAGTCTTTGTCAGAGAAATGCAAATCAAGAGAGCAATGAGATACCACTTCACTCCTGTGAGAATGTCATACATCAGAAAAGGTAGCAGCAACAAATGCTGGAGAGGTTGTGGGGTCAAAGGAACCCTCCTGCACTGTTGGTGGGAATGTCAATTAGTCCAGCCTCTGTGGAGAGCAGTCTGGAGAACTCTCAGAAGGCTAGAGAATTATATCCTAAGGAACCCAACACACCCATCCAAAATTATCTGTGTACACATATGTTCTTGGCAGCACAATTTGTAATAACCAAAACCAGGGAGCAACCCAGGTTTCCAGCAACAGATTAGTGGCTAAGCAAGTTGTGGTCTATATACACAATGGAATACTACTTAAATGTTAAAAATGGTGACTTCACCGTTTTCTACCGATCTTGGATGGACCTTGAAAAATTCATGTTATGTGAAATAAGTCAGAAACAGAATGATGAATATGGGATTGTTGGGTAGTATGCCAGCTCCCCCTGGCTTCTGCTTAACCAAGCACCGGTATGCCTGTATAGGGATTGATTTGATCCCATTCAAAGCTTTGGTCTATTTACATAAATCACTTTTACATTTACATAAAGCACCACACTCCCTCCAGGGCATTGGTGGTTTAGTGGTAGAATTCTCACCTGCTCCACCCCCTCTCCTTGTCACACCCTGATCCTCTCCTTGTCACACCCTTATCTTCCACCAGTCACTTTTCGCTCCACCCTCTCTATGTCACATCCTGTTTCCACCCTACTTGGAGAGTATAAAAACAGCTGCTCTTCTGATTAAAGACACTTGGAAATTGCTTTCCGGATCCGAGGGTTCCAGAGTGTATCTCCTGTGAAGTTAGTGTGGCACGAGTTCCTGATCCCTCTCCCATGTAGCAGCCTACATCGGCTCCAGTTGAGTTCTCTCCAACCCAGAGAGCACTAGCTTGGGAAGAAGCCCCCTCAGGCTATCCCGGCATGGGATGATCTCACTTTCAGGCAGAAGTTGAAAAACAAGATCAGAAGAGAAAACACAAGTAGAACCTGAACTGGAATTGGCGTATTGCACCAAAGTAAAAGACTCTGGGGTGGGGGGGGGGTGGTGGGGAGAATACAGGTCCAAGAATGATGACAGAGGACCTAGTGGGGGTTGTATTGTTATATGGCAAACTTGGAAATGTTATGCATGTACAAACTATTGTATTTACTGTCGAATGTAAAACATTAATTCCCCAGTAAAGAAATTTTTTAAAAAGCCTGGGAAATGTTACGCGTGTACAAACGATTGTATTTTATTGTCCACTGCAAACCATTAATATCCCAATAAAGAAACTTTTAGAAATAAAAAAATTAATAGTGACACTTAAGGATCTGTGCTTCTGTGTGTGTCCCCAAGTGGTCTGCATGTGTTGGTGGTCACACGTACCTTTACATATACATACCTGCACATGGTGTGTTCATAAGCTCACATGTGTGAATGTGTGCATACACACGTGTGCAGGAAGCAGGCATAGACCAGCCTACTCAATACATTTGACTCAAGGATGGCTCATTCTCTCCCCCAGGGGAGTCTTGGCAGGCGTGCATATTTGTGTAAAAGAGTTTCAAGGCGGTCAGGTGGTGGGACACCTGGGAGGAATTGCCTGCTATCATGCACAAGGTTCAAGCCCCCTCGTCCCCTGTCCCCACCTGCAGGGAGGAAGCTTCATGAGTAGAGCAGGGCGGTAAGGCTGCAGGGCTCTCCTCCTCTCTATCTCCCTCTTCTCTCCGTTCTATCAAATAAAATTTATAAAGTTAAAAATAAATCAAAGAAAAATACCTGCTACCTTAAAAAAATTCAAGAGAATTTCAATGTTTTCTCTAGAACGGTAGTTATCTGCTCACTATTTGGAATGACTCCTGGGGTCGTGACCTGGATTCATTTGAATAATCACTGTGGAGCTGTTTACTCTCAGGGATAAGTGCTTTCTGAGCGTCAGTCATTTCCCCTTTGCAAAGTGTACCAGTGTGTGATCTGGAGTGGTTTTGCCTCGCAGGCAAGGAGGGTGTCTCTCAGAGGGACTTGACCTTTGCTCTGAGTCACATGGCCTGAAGGAGGAGGAACAGGGACCCTCTCCCTGGGCTGTTCCCAGACTCCAGCTCTGTCCCTGCCCTGTGCCCCCCTGTCACTGGGCAGGACCGGTGGCTATTGGCAGATACCGTGGCCTCTGGGGTCCTTTTAAATCAGTAGCTGTTGGTGATTTTCCAATTTTGTGTCCCCAAGGTCACAGCAGCAGTCTCCAGTCCCTCTGATCCAGGCCAGCTGCTGCTAAGTGATGGATTTTTTTCCAGGTCTCTGGCTTGGCCCTGGGGGTTTGTGTGGACATGAAAAATGGCACTGGAATAGCACTTCAGTTCCCTCCGGGCCCCAAGGTCACTTTTCTGGTTGGCGCCTGGCAGTTTGGTTGAAGGCTTTGTTCTCAGGGTCCCCAGGGGCAACTGGAAGGAGGGGCCATGCTACTCTCTGCACCCCAGTTTCTCCGCAGGACAGAGTGTTCGCTGCAAAACTGTTGCAGGGGGTTCCCATGAACCAGTTCCCTGGGTCTTGACCACAGGTCTATAGCAAACACACTGGGTCCACACACAACAGGAGAGAGAGAGAGAGAGAGAGAGGGAGAGAGAACAGCACACATTCAGGTCTTACAGCAAGAGGGCGACTGGGCTAGGCGTCAAATCCACCTGCTTTTCTTTTTAAATAAAAATGATTTATTTCATTTAGTTCATTGGAGATTTGAGAGAGGGAGGGAGGGAGGGAGAGAGAGAGAGAGAGGGAGAGAGAGGAGCCAGAACACCACTCTGGTACATGTAGTCCTGGGGATTTAGTCTGGACCCTTCAGTGTGGAAGATTTGAGCTGGGAAGACAGCACAGTGGTTCTGCAAAAGATTCTCCTGCCTGAGGCTCTGAGGCCCCAGGTTCAATCCCTAGCACCACCACCAGCCAGAGCTGAACAATGCTCTCGTGTCTCTCTCTCTTCCATTAAGGAAAGAAAGAAAGAAAGAAAGAAAGAAAGAAAGAAAGTAAAGAAGTTCTGAGCTCCGCCAGCTGAGCTATTTCTGCTGCATCAGAACCCATACTCTTTTATTTTATTAGTGATTTAATATTGCTTTACAAAATTATGAGATAACAGGGTTATAATTCTAAATCATTCTCACTACCAGAGTTCTGTGTCCATTGGTAACTGTGGTAGTTCCCCCAAGGTTACAGATGTGGGCTGATTATTGTTTTTATAATTACCTGTCTATCTATACATAGTTTGGCCCATTTTTCCCCTATGGTCCTGCCCTCTCTTCCTTTCTTTTAAAAAATCTTTTTTTTAAAATCATCTTTATTTATTGGGTAGAGACAGACAGCAATCGAGAGGAAGGGGGAGGTACAGAGGAAGAGAACCACAGAGACACCCGGAGCCCTGCTTCACCACTTGCAAAGCTTTCCCCTTGCAGGTGGGGACTGGGGCCTCAAACCCGGGTCCTTGCACATTGTAACCTGTGCGCTCAATCAGGTGTGCCACCCTTACCTTCCTTTCTTAGTCACACCTACACCTAGTATTATTTCTGGATATTCTTCCTTTTTTCATGTCCTGATGGAGTTGGGGTTCAGAGCCCTCTGGTCATCTCCTAACATTTCTCCCCCTCTGAGTTTATGGACCAAAGTTCTCTTTGGGGTGCAGAAGGTGAAAGGTCTGGCTTCTGTAATTGCTTCTCCACTGCACATGGATGTTGGCAGGTGGATGCATACTCCCAGCCTTGAACCCACATTCGTGACTCTGAAATCTGAGGCTCACTCACTCATCTGGGCCACTTTTGACACTGGCCTGGGGATAAAGGACAGTGGGGAGGGCGGACGTGTTGCTGGCTGGGGCTTAAGGGCACAGTTGGGGATGACCATGTCCCTTGGGGATGTGTGTGTGTGTGTGTGTGTGTGTGTGTGTGTGTGTAGTACCATGTGACCCTGCATGGGACACTAGAAATCTCAAACTGTATGTGACAATAAAAAAAAGTCAGTGTATTGGGGATGGTGGGGGTGTCTGGGGAAGGTTGTTGGTTTGACTGAGTGTGTGTTGGGATTGGAGGGGTCAGAGGAAGCCCTGGAGAACCAGGCTGTTGGCAGAACCTGGGGTACAGGGCTTGTGCCAAATGGGGGTTAAAGAGGGCAACGTTCAGACCCCAGGGCACCTCCTAGCCCACATCTGAATCTCTTCATTAAGCAAGGACCTGGGTACAGTTTGCCTGCTGAGAGAAGACTTCCCCTAATAGCTTAATCCCAGCTGGCACACACACACACACACACACACACACACACACACACACACACACACACACACACACACTCACCCACCGCCAGAATTCTGAATCCCCACTCCCTCCGCTTGAAGCTACAGCGGTTCTAAGGTGACAGCTATGGGTTAACTATACTTTCTACAACTAACTGTCTATATTTGTGTATTTTGCCTATTTGTTTTCATGGTCCCATCTTCTCTTCCTTTCTAAGACACATTCATATGTCCCTCCCTGGTTCCTGACAGAGTTGGAGTTCAGAGCCCCCTGGTCATCTTCCCCTAACATTTCTTCCCCTCTGGGAGTTTGGATCAAAATTCTTCTTGGGGTGCAGGGGGTGGGAGTTCTGGCTTCTGTAATTGTTTCTTTGCTGGACATGGGCATTGACAGATGGATCCATACCCCCAGCCTGTGAAACCTGTGTATTTTCTACAGCATTCTAGAAACTTCTGTTGCAAAAAAAAAAAAAGAAAAGAACAAAAGAAAAAAATGAATCCATAGACAGAAGCCAGGGTAGTAGTTTTCAGGGTAGAAATGGACACACTAGACCCCAAAAAACACATTCCCTGGGAAATCAGTAACAAGCAGGTGGCATCTTCGGCCAGAGTCACAGGCCCCCTTCTCCCCGGCCATCCCCACGCCCCGAGGCTCTGCTCTGCAAGGGGAAGCAGAGCTGCTGCAGAAGGAGAGACGGAAAAGGGCTCTAGGAGGAGTCACGAGTTCTGCAGGAAGATACTGCCTCTCAGAGATAAGCAGGAGACCATGGGGAGGGCCATGGCGTCTCCAAAGGCCCAGGCTGATAACAGAAACCGTGTCACATTGAGCCAAGGAAATGTCAGTGTCAGGAGCAAGATGAGGACTGAGAGTGTGCCCGGCAGGTGCTGTAAAGAGGCACACACACACACATGCACACACACGCGCACACACACACAAGTCTTTCAAGCAGCATATCAATGGACTGTGCTCAGAAGAACTCTTTTATGCTTATCAGTTGTCAGCACATTTCTGGGAGAAAGAGGCCAAGTGCTATGAACCATGCTATGCCTTGTGAAGCATGGGGGGCGTGGAGGGGGGAGTTGAGATGGTGGGACAAAGCAGGATTTTTTTTTTTTCTTTGTGCTGTTCTGGTGTTTGACTGATGCTGCCAGCCCTGGCCTTCTAGAACATTCTCAGGCCTTTGGTCCCAGACATTTCTGTAACCACCTCTCCACTTGTCCTCGTGCCCCTGCACCCCAGCCCCAAGGAATCCTGTTCTCAGACACAAAGCTTTGTCGCCTGGCCCCTGCCTGGAAAGTGTGTGTGCCCAGCCCCCATGCAGCTCCTTGGGGGACATTCCCTCACCCCTCTGGCTGGGTGGACACCGGCTTCTCCTGTGCCTGGAGCCACATGCACTCACAGATGGCCCCCCACCCCTGGGATGGAATCTAAAGTGTCCCTCTTTCCTTCTCAGAACTCACCTCCCAGGAGGTTTGTATGTGGGACACAGAGCAGGAAGTGGAAGGGGCAAGGAAGGGGGCGGGCTGCCAGGCTTCAACTGCAGCAACTTGGGGGCTCCTCCTTGGGAATAGAGAAGAGGAGACAGAGGCAAAAATCTAGGGAAGAAGTGGGGGAAGACACCAAAGAGAACTCATCTGCTCAAAGCAGTGACTTTTGCCAAGGCCCGCTCGTAGCCCTGGCGACACAGCAATGGTCTTGTGGGTGGCAGAGGTGGCTGGGGGAGGCTGTTTAGAGGCCCCCTGTGACTCTAGTGGGGAGCTGACATCCGTCAACCCCTACTCCTTGGAGGGGCTGCTGAAGTTTGGCTCCCTGACTGGGGGCGGGGGGGAGTTAGTGTGAGTGCTACCCCCAACCAGAGCTTATGATCAACTCGCTAATCAAAAATTGGGGTGGGATTAAATTCACAGGGACAAAACCAGGTGGTGACGTATCTGGTTGACCACACAAGTTACCAAGCACAAGGATTCAGGATTGAGCCCCCAGCCCCCACTTGCTGGCAGGGAGGGTAGTTTTAGGAACCACAAAGCTGTTCTGCTGGTCTCTCTCTCTCTCTTCCTTTGTCTCCCTCTCTCTATCCCCCCATCCTTTCTCCATTTCTGTCTTATCCAATAAATACATTAAAAAATCCTGGGGGAGTTGTGGGAGCACATGTTCTAACTGAATCACTGATGGACAGATAGACAAACGTCAGCCCAGAGGGACAAGGGAACATCGCCTGTGGAGTGTTTCATGGCATCAAGACTCAGTACTGAGCTCTGTGCCTTGTCCAAATGTCCAAATTAGAGCTTTAGGACATGTCTACACAGCAAGTGACATCCCCACAAGCCCCAGGCCTGAGCTGCAGCCTCTCCTGCCACCCTACACCCCCCAAACCTGCCTCATTTCCCTCCTCTCTCTGCACCCCAGGATCGCAAAGCAGACAGAGACTCCCCCCCACGCCATCCTTGCAGGAGTTTTCACCAAACCTTTCAAGGTTGTGGGCTGGCACCCTGTAATCATCCCACGAGCTGTGACAGGCGGCGGGGGTGGGAATCTCACAGCGAGCACAGCTCAGGGTGGGAAAGCTGTCTCTCACCTGCGCTGCAGTCTCCCAGGAGCAAGCTTCCAGGAGCGGCGGGCATTTCCCCACCACCACCTCCAGGGGGAGCTGTGGAGGACTGGAGAGAGCGAGAGGTGGGCTGGGGGGTGGGGTATGGAGCTATACCGCTGGGCTGTGCCCCGTGGTTGACTTTTGGAGCCCACCTTCCTAGTCTGTTGATGGGAGATGTCACTGGCCTTGTAGATGGGTGAGGGTCTTATTTGATGGGACCAGGCACAAAATCTGGCACCCAGCTCACTGGGGATGAAACACCTGGCAGAAGATGGCATCATCACCATCACCACCATCATCACCATCATCATCATCATCACCATCATCACCACTATCATGACCATCACCACCACCATCACCAGCACCACCACCATCATCATCATCACCATCATCACCACTATCATGACCATCACCACCACCATCACCAGCACCACCACCGTCATCACCATCATCATCATCATCACCACCACCACCATCATCATAACCATCATCATTATCATCATCACCATCACCACCACCACCATCTCCACCATCATCACCATCATCACTGTCACCACCATCATCATCATCATCACCATCATCACCCCATCATGACCATCACCACCACCATCACCATCACCACCATCATCACCATCACCAGCACCACCACCATCATCATCATCACCATCATCACCACCACCACCATCATCATAACTATCATCATTATCATCATCACCATCACCACCACCATCACCATCTCCACCATCATCACCATCATCACCATCACCACCATCACCATCATCATGATCATGATCATGATCATCATCATCATTTTTTTTTACCAGAGCACTATTCATCTCCAGCCTGTGGTGGTGCCAGGGATTGAATCTGGGACTTTGGCTTCAGGCATGAGAGCCTTCTTGCAAAATCTTTATGCTGTCTCCCCTGCCCGAATAAACCCAGTAAACAGTGACAGAGTGAGCTCACTGTGTCTAGCTCCCAAACCCAAGCTGTCTCCACAGTCCCCACGAGCAGGGCTCAGGTCCTTCCTGGCCAGAGTGGAGCAGACAGTGTCTTTATTTTATTTTATTTTATTTTACTTTACTTTATTGCCACCAAGGCTGTCTCTGGGACTCCATGTCTATATGATTTCTTTGCTTCTGGCTGACACTTTAAACAAATTTTTTTATTATATATATTTATTTATTTATTGGATAGAGACAGCCAGAGATATAGAGGGAAGGGGAGATAGAAAGTGAGAGAGACACCTGCATTTCACCACTTGCGAAGTTTCCTGCCTGCAGGTGGGGACCAGGGGCTTGAACCTAGGACCATGCTCACTATACTGTGTGTGCTTAACCAGGTGCGCCACCACCTGGCCCCTGGCTGACACTTTTTTTTAAAGTTATTATTTGTTTCTTAATTTTTTGTTTTATTAATTTTATTAGTGGTTTAATACTGAGGAACAAGATTGTAAGATAACAGGCATACAATATCACACTGTCCCTACCACCACAGTTCCCTGTCCCATTCCATCCATTGGAAGTTTCCTTATTCTTTATCCCTCTGGGAGTATGAACCAAACATTTTTATGGAGTGCAAAAGGTGGAAGTTCTGACTTCTGTAATTGCTTCTCTGCTGGACATGGTTAAAAAAAAAAAGGGAACTGGGTGGTGGCATACCTTTTTGAGCACATATATTATAAAGTAAGTGCAAGGATCCAGGTTCAAGCCCCCATTCCCCACCTTCAAAGGGTCTGCTTCATGAGCAATGAAGCAGGTCTTCAGGTGTCTGTCTTTCTCTACCTCTCTCTTTCTCCCATCTTCTCTCAATTTCTCTCTGTCCTATTTAATACAAAAAAAAAAAAAATAGAAAGAAAAAAAAAAGGAAAAAATGGCCATCAGGAACAGTGGATTTCTAGTCCTGGCACTGAGCCCCAGCAATAACCCTGGAGGCAAAATACATTCACAAATAAATCTAAATAAATAAACTTTAATGTAAAGTGTGAGAGACATTCACACAGAGATAGCAGAGACACTGCTGCTTCACCTTTTTTGAAGCTTCCCCTGTGTGTTGGCTGAGGGCTCGAACCCTGGCCCATGCACATGGTAATGTGCCCTCTCTGGGGATAGTCATCTCCCAGCTGTTTGTCTGACTCTCCAACTCCTGCTCGTGACATCATCCTGGGCCAGTGGGTCAGGAGCATTGACCGTTGTCCCCTGAACCTTCTTTTTCGTCTGAATGTCTATAGCTCTTGACTTCTCTCGGCAGGGCCACCCAGCCCGGCAGCAACCTGCTCGCTGTGACACTTCCAGCCATGGGTGACGGGTGTCAGAGCATATCACACCCACCACCAGCGTTCAGCTGGCAAACACTTTTCCGTCTGGTCTGTGATCGCCCTCTCTCCTGCCGACGAACCTTGGTCACAGAGACCCCCGCTTCCCCGATGCTCACAGAGGTGGATCTGTGTCTCTGCTTCTCCCAGAGATGACTGACAGTGCTTCAAAGCAGATTCAGAAGCAGCCTGGCATTTCTGCCACCTGTGGTTGCTGTGTGTCACCCAGCAGTTAGACCTTCACTGAGCATCCCCCCCCTTCCTCCCCGTGGGTTCCTGGGCCGCTGTGGGGCACAGGCTCCTGGGAGCTCACCCCACCTGCCTTCTTACTCTCCCTATCTCTCTCTGCCTCTTCATGGGCCAGCTATTCCAGACTCCCAGTTCAGGAAAGTTTGGGGCATCCAAGTCACAAAAAAGAGACATGTCTCTTTCGGCCTCTGCCCCTGTGTTCTCAACCCAAAAGGCAGCTGGGTTTTTTGTCCTTGGAAACTTCCTGTTGAATCTCCCAGCCCACTGTAGCCTATTGCTCTATTGTTCCCTAGAGGAGTTGCCACCAGAGTGACCACTGGGGTCCGATACCTGCACAATGAATCCCCTACTCCTAATGGTACCTTTTCTCCCTCCCTCCCTTTCTTTTCTCCTTGAATATTTTATTTCTTATTGAATAGAGACAGAGAGAAATTGAGAGGGGAGAGGGGGTAGAGAAGGAGAGAAACAGAGAGACACCTGGAGCCCTGACTCACCACTTATGAAGTTTTCCGCCTGCAGGTGGGGACCAGGGGCTTGAACCTGAGTCCTTGCACACTCTAATGTGTGCACCACCACCACCTGGCTTTTCTTTCCTTCCTTCCTTCCTTCCTTCCTTCCTTCCTTCCTTCCTTCCTTCCTTCCTTCCTCTCCCTCCCTCCATCCCTTCTTTCCTTCCTTCCTCCCTCCCTCCCTTTCTTCCTCTCTCTCTCTTTCTTTTTGATAGAGACAGAGAAATTTAGAGGGAGGGGGAAATGGAGAGGCAAAAAGGAGGAGAGCCACCTACAGCAGGGGGTTGGATAGTGGCGCACCTGGTTGAGCACACGTGTTACAATATGCAAGGACCCAGGTTCAAGGCCCTGGTCCCCACCTGCATGGGAAAAACTTCATGAGCGGTGAAGCAGGGCTGCAGGTGTCTCTCTACCCCTCTCCCTCTCTATCTCTCCCTTCCCTCTCAATTTCTGACGGTCTCTATCCAATAACTAAATATAGATAGTAATAAAATAAAATAGAATAAGATAAAATAAAATAATCCTGTGTGAGTTCCCATGGATTCTAAGTAAATGAACAAACCTCACTCTGTGGTCCATAGTCATGACAACTCTGTAATCAGTGCACACTATAAGGTAAAAAAGCAAATCTTTAACACAGACATAGCATCGGGGAGATTTAAGTTTTTCTTTTGAGATGAAAAGAGAAAGAAATGGCAGTCAAGGTGTTTTTTTTTTAACAGAAGTCTTTTATTTTTTATTTTTTAATTTTTTTTATTTAAGAAAGGATTAATTAACAAAACCATAGGGTAGGAGGGGTACAACTCCACACAATTCCCACCACCCAGTCTCCATATCCCACCCCCTCCCCTGATAGCTTTCCCACTCTCTATCCCTCTGGGAGCATGGACCCAGGGTCATTGTGGGTTGCAGAAGGCAGAAGAAGGTCTGGCTTCTGTAATTGCTGCCCCGCTGAACATGGGCGTTGACTGGTCGGTCCATACTCCCAGTCTGTCTCTCTCTTTCCCTAGTAGGGTGTGTCTCTGGGGAAGCTGAGCTCCAGGACACATTGGTGGGGTCTTCAATCCAGGGAAGCCTGGCCAGCATCCTGGTGGCATCTGGAACCTGGTGATTGAAAAGAGAGTTAACATACGAAGCCAAACAAATTGTTGAGCAATCATGGACCCAAAGCTTGGAATAGTGGAGAGGAAGTGTTAGGGGGGTACTCACTGCAAACTCTAGTGTACTTCTGCTTTCAGGTATATATTTTGCAGTAGTTTCTGGATACGTGTTCACATAAGCTCTCTCTCACAGAAACTGGTGTATATCTAGGTTATGGGACTTTGTTAGAAAGTGAACCACCTGAGATGAAATTAGAGTATAATATGAAAGGAAAGGTCTCACCCGAGTAATGAAGCTGAAGGGTCATTCCGCACGTGAAGTCTCTGGACACAGTCTGAGGTGAAGCATGTTGAGGTGGCAATCGTTGTGTTGGTTAGGTTGTGATCGGCGGATGCAATATTATTTGGTATGGATTGGGAGAGGCATACGGGAAAGTGGGCCCTATCCAAGGGTTCCAGGACTGGGGGAAGTAGGGACTCTATAGTGGAGATGTGAGGTTCCTGCTGTCTTAGGGTTCAAAAAGACAATCGATACTTAATGTTATCATCACATTATTTGGTAATTGGGTTAACTTTGAAAAGTCCTTTTTTTATGGTTTGCTGTACAGTACCCAGTATCTTGTATATAGCTGTGCTATTGGATGCTTCTAATCTACTTGGTCTAGGCTTTTGAGAGAGTCCGCATATCAAATACATAGCCTATATATTGAAAAGATTCAGTTTGTGTTTTGAAAAACACTCCTTCATTCAAGGTGTTTTTGAACCAACACTACACTATTCAGTTTGAATTGCAAATCTTGTGGACCAGTGATTTTTTTTTATTAAACAAGTCTATTTTTAATTCTGGATGACAAAGACCTGAAGGAATGATATTCTAATAGCTGTGTGCCCGCCTACCCACTGCCTAGGTCTTGGTTTCTGAGTGTCATTAACATCCTCTAAGTGGAAACAGGTCCCTGGGAGAAGTGTGTGATGAAGGGTGGGGTCAGGGAGAGTCAGGGGTGTAGCCGAGTGAGAGAGAAGTGGATAATTGGGACAGGAAGCCAGGAGGACACAGAACCAGCTGACAGGAGAACCTGTAGACCCGATTTGGGACAGTTTGAACAGATGTTTTGATTTAGAGAGATATTCTATTCTCCTGGGTGGGACAGTTAGCATTCGAAAGATATCAGTGTTTAATGGAGAAGCAACGACAGAAGCCAGATCTTTCACCTTCTGCACCCTATAATAATCCTGGGTCCATACTCCTAGAGGGATAAAGAATAGGGAAACTGGAATAGTACAGATGAAGTTTTAGGGGGTCCTCCATTTTGTTGACTCCCAGAGTTTATTGGCTGGAGGTACACAATTTTGTTTCTCTTTTTTAAAGAATCCTTTTATTTACTTACTTATTTAGGATAGAGACAGAGAAAAATTGAGAGGAAGGAGGAGATAGAGAGGGAGACAGACAGAGAGACACCTGCAGTCCTGTTTCACCACTCATGAAGCGTTCTCCCTGCAGGTGGGGGCCAGGGGATTGAACCTGGGTCCTTGCACACTGTAACGTTTGCACTTAACCAGATGTGCCACCACCCGGCCCCGGGGCACAAAACTTTGATGGTGGGTGTATAGAGGAACTATATACTCCTGGCAGTTTATAACCTTGCAAACCATTATCAAATTGATAACCCCTTTCTTTAAAAAGACACATACAAACTTATGCTGGGTGGGGGAAAGATAGTACAGTCCATGTTATACTATATCTCTTCACCATGCTGTGGGTGTTTGTCTGTCCCATACAGAACATAGAAAGACAGACAAACACTGCTGGGGGCCACCCTGCACGTCCAGGCTGGGTCTCCTGCGAAGTCGAGCTTTCAATTTTTCTCTGGGATTCTGAAACAGGCCACACTCCACCTTGTGTCGGGAACAGGTGTCTCGTCTTGTCTGTTCTGAGAACTGACACAATATGTCTGTGGTGTGTCCTAGCCATGGAGACATTCATATACTGACCACACATACTGCTCCTCAGGCTGATTGTTGCCTCATTTTATTAATTCTTAAAAAAATATATATTATTTTCTTAAAAAAATATATATTATTTTGTTGCCCTTGTTGTTTTATTGTTGTTGTAGTTATTATTGTTATTGATGTCATCGTTGTTGGATAGGACAGAGAGAAATGGAGAGAGGAGGGGAAGGCAGAGAGGGGGAGAGAAAGACACCTGCAGATCTGCTTCACTGCTGTGAAGCGACTCCCCTGTAGGTGGGGATTGGGGGCTTGAACCCGGATCCTTACTCCAGTCCTTGTGCTTCACGCCCCGTGTGCTTAACCCACTGTGCTACCGCCGGACCCCCTCACTTTATTCATTCTGTGACCCTCCTTCCCACCCAAAGACCACAGAATTGGCTCCACAGCACAGAGCGCTGGTACCCTCTGAGACCCAGAACATGGACTTAGTCATTCTGTGAGCAAGGCCCACACCCTATGGACCCCAGTGGAGGTAAAAATATATGACTTCTGATGTTCGAGTGGACTTTTGATCTTGTTTTTCTCCGACAGTGCCACCTCCTCTGGGAAGCAGTTAAAATGATTCAGATCTCGGGCTTTGGGTCATAGGGAGGTGGATTTGAACCCCAGCTGTGTGACTCACTTGCGTGTGGATCTGGGAGGTGTATTTTGAGCTCTGGGAGACTCAGCTTCCCCACTAGGCATAACTGGAGGAAGTGAATGTTTCAGTGATATTCCAGGGCCTGTTTGGTGAGCCTGGCGTTTGGGGAGCTGCCAACCCCCAGGAGGCTCCTTCCATAAGGGTTTGTCACTGTTACTATCGCTCAGAAGGAGAATGAGAGAAATACTGAGAGCAGAAATAGCTTGTTCCTCTCTAGAATTCACTCAAAACAAAATTCAGCCTCTGGGGAGAGAGAGGCATTCTACAATCTCTTCAGAAGCTTGGTGGCTTCCAGTTCAGTTGAAAATTGAATACATGTTCCTATTAGGGTCATAGACTTTTAAATCTTTTTATTTGCTTACTTAGAGTCTTAGCAACATTGCCCCGCCAGATATTCGTCGGGATGCGGCATCATCTAAGTTCATTTCCCACGTCTACGCTCGAACGGACCTGCCAATATACGCGGATATCTTCGCCCACCCTGTCCAACGCTTGACGTCTCGTCACCCAATCTGGTCCCCTACGCCTACACTGAACTTCTCTGTTCCAGACTCTTGGAAACAGAGCTGGCAGTCAGCTGAGGTAAAGAACAAACACCTCATCACAGACCCCTGCAAGCGTCAACCCGGCTTTGACCTAGCACGTTATGATGGGGCCCTCCTCAATCGCTATCGAACAGGCCATGGCCGGTGCGCCGCTATGTTCCTTCGCTGGGGAGCCAGAGACGACCCGAACTGCCCCTGCGGCTCCAGACAGACTGTGACCCACATAGTCAACGACTGCCACCTCTCCAGATTCAAAGGAGGTCTCGAAACTTTACATCAGGCTCAACCTGACGCTGTTGACTGGCTACGGAAGAAGGGCAAACGCCAGAAGAAACTTAGAGTCTTGCTCCCTTCCTTCCCTCCCTCCCTCCCTCCCTTTCCTTTCTCTCTCTCTTTCTTTCTTTCTTTCTTTTTTTTTTATCTCCAGAGCTATTGGTGGGGCTTGGTGCCAGCATTGTTCCTGGTGGACATTTTCCCCCCATTTTATTGGACAGGACAGAGAGAAATTGAGAGGGGAGGGGGGAATTAGAGAGGGAGAGAAAAAGACCTGCCGACACCTGCTTCCCGGCTCATGAAGCATCCCCCCTGGCGGGTGGGGAGCTGGGTGCTTGAACCTGGATCCTTGCCTGGGTCCCAGCACTTAGTACTGTGCACACTTAACTGAGTGTGCCACTGCCCACCCCCCTCTTGTCCATTTTCTGTTGGTGTGGTCAATTGCCTGAAGTAGCCACACAGCCACTGTCACCCACAAAGGGCCGGGAGTTAGTCTGAGGGCCAGTCCACTTCCTCTGTGCCCTGAGCCAGTGTTCTTTTGCCTGACTTCTGACCTCTGACCTCTGTCAGCTGCCAGAAATGGGTTTTTCCAACACAGCTTCCTGGAGCTCATATTATTCGCAGTCACTGACAAAATTGTCTTAATCGCCTAACTCTTCCTTCAGTTCTGTCTGTGTTCCTTCTTCGCCTGTTCTGGTGTGTCACATTCATTTTGAATTCGCTCGAATTAGCCACCCAAGGAGCATAGAACGCTGTCTTCAGAGAATGACCTGGCTTCGGTATCTTAGCAAGGAACACGCGCCAAATCTGTTGAGTTGAGTTTCTCAAGTGAATAAACTTTCAAACACTTTCTCTGATGGTTTCACTTCCATCTTTTTTTTTTTTTTAAGAATCTTTTCTTTTGCTTTGTTTGAGTTTTGAAGTCTTGACAGGAGTTTGAAATACAGATTAGACCATCTCTTGAAAATATTTGTTGACCTCTCCAGAACTGCCTGCTTCCCTGTGAAGATTTTATGTTGAATTAAGGATCCTGAGTGTCTCATGGAATTTTGCTTGGGGTATTAAAAGTAATTCGATTTGATGTTTATATTTTGCCACTATGGGTAGTGCCTGCATGACTCCACTGCTCCCAGTGGCTATATACATCCCTTTTTCTCTCTGATAGATGGTGAGAAATAGAGAGGGAGGGAGAGAGAGGAAGAGAGAGAGAGAGAGAGAGAGGGAGAGAGGGAGGGAGAGAGAGGGAGAGAGAGGGAGAGAGAGAGAGGGAGAGAGAGGGAGAGGGAGAGAGGGAGAGGGAGAGGGAGGGGGAGAGGGAGAGGGAGAGAGGGAGAGGGAGGGAGAGAGAGGGAGAGAGGGAGGGGGAGAGGGAAAGAGAGAGGGAGGGAAAGGGAGAGGGAGAGGGAGGGAGAGAGAGAGGGAGGGGGAGAGGGAGAGGGAGAGGGAGGGAGAGAGAGAGAGAGGGAGGGGGAGAGGAAGAGAGAGAGGGAGAGGGAGAGGGAGGGAGAGAGAGGGAGAGGGAGGGGGAGGGAGAGAGAGAGAGAGGGAGAGAGGGAGGGGGAGAGGGAGGGGGAGAGAGAGAGAGGGAGGGAGAGAGAGAGAGAGAGGGAGAGGGAGAGAGAGAGAGAGAGAGAGAGAAGCACTTGCAACACTGCCTCACCACTCAAGAAGCTTCTCCCTGCTGGGGGACATGGGGGACTTGAACCCAGGTCCTTGGGCATGGAAATGTATTCTACTAGGTGTACCACCACCCAAGCCCCTGGTTGGAATTCTTGGAGATATCCCAGAGTGAAAGGCCCTGCCTTTCTCCTTTCTGTTTCTCTGGCTGCTGTGGTGGGGTCAGTCGGTCACTTGTCCATTACCTGCTCTGTGTAGCCCGTGTGCTACCCCCTTTTAAACCCAGGGCTGCCAGGTGGGAGTTCTGGGTCTGCCCACTTTGCTAGGTTGTGCCTAATGTCACAGAGACCTGCCCCTGCCTTCCCTCTGCGGTCCGTTCATATTTCTCACAACACACGTGAAAAAGTCTGGTGCGTCACAGGGGCTCGTAGGTGCCCCGGTTCCTAATCCCGGTAGTGTGGCTTTACCTCTTACGGCTCTGAATCTCGGGCCAGGGCACCTTCCTCTTTGTGTGCCTCAGTTTCCCCATCTGTCCAACAGGGGATAACCCAATACTCAATGCTTCTGAACTTGATCATAGCAGATTTCCTGACTGGCTAAGCGCTCTCCGTGAGCCCACCCCCCACCCCCGCCTCAGTCCCTGTGTACTTTTGAGCTCATGCTTAGGCAAAGACAAGAGGGGGCTGGGATCTGTTCCCTGAAACACGTGTCCCCAGATGAGGTCACAGGACGTGGTGATGCTTCTCCTGTTTCAGCTGCCCCAATTAAGCAAATGCCACCGGTTTTGCAGTATAGCTGGTGCCGCCATTTTTATGTTTTGCTTTTTGGTCATGTCACTGTTTTGAAAGGCTCTGTGCTGTCATCTCTCTCTCTCTGTCCTAATTTTAAAAAGGACAAAGGGGATAGATGGTGGTCCAACTAATGGTAAAGCACCCATTTCAGGGGCTGGGTGGTGGTGCCCCTGGTTGAGCACACTTGTACACAAGGATCCAGGTTCAAGCCCCTAGTCCTCACCTCCAGGGGGAAAGCTTTGTGAGTAGTGAAGCAGTGCTGCAGGTGTCTCTCTCTATCTCTCCTTTGGTTTTCAATTTCTCGCTGTCTCTGTGCAATATTAAAAAGGATAATAAAAAAAATTTAAAAAAAGTAAAGCACTCAGTCTACCCTGTGTTAAGACCCAGGTTCAAGCCCCCCGTCCCACCTCTAAGCAGGAAGCATCATGAGTGGTGAAGTAGTGTGGCAGAGTATCTCTCTCTGTTTCTGTCTGTCTCTTACTGTCTCTAGCACAATTAGAAAAAGAAAGAAAGAAAATGGCCACTGGAAGCAGTGGATTTGTCCTGCAGATACTAAACCCCAAAGATAAAACCCTCATGGCAAAAACAAATAATGCACCTGGCTGAGCGCACACACTACAATCTACAAGGACCTGGGTTCCAGCCCCCAGTCCCCACGTGCAGGGGGAAGCTTTGCCACTGGTGAAGCAGTGCTGCAGGTGTCTCTCTGCCTCTTTCCCTCTCTGTCTCCCCCGATCTCTGGCTGTCTCTTATCCTACAAGTAAGTAAAGATAATTTCAAAACAATAATAATAGTAAATGGATTAAATAAAACTAACCTTAAAAATGAGAACGGCGGGGGTCGGGCGGTGGCGCAGTGGGTTAAGCGCACGTGGCGCAAAGCGCAGGGACCGGAGTAAGGATCCCGGTTCAAACCCCTGGCTCCCCACCTGCAGGGGAGTCGCTTCACGGGCGGTGAAGCAGGTCTGCAGGTGTCTATCTTTCTCTCCCTCTCTCTCTCTGTCTTCCCCTCCTCTCTCCATTTCTCTCTGTCCTATCCAACAACAAAGCAACGTCAACAATGGCAATAATAACCGCAACGAGGTTGCAACAACTAGGGCAACAAAAAAGGGGGAAAATGGCCTCCAGGAGCGGTGGATTCATGGTGCAGGCACTGAGCCCAGCAATAACCCTGGAGGAAAAATAAATAAATAAATAAATAAATAAATAAATAAATAAATAAATAAAAATGAGGACGGCTCCCATTGACCTTGCAAGAGCAATGAGATTTCAACAAATGGATACATCACGTGGGATACGTCATGTGCTATCTGGAAGGTTCATCCCCACCCTCGTCACCTGGCTCCTCTTTCTGGGATACGTCATGTGCTACCTGGAAGGTTCATCCCCACCCTCGTCACCTGGCTCCTCCTTCTGGGTCTCTCCTCTGCCCAGAATCCTGCTGAGTTGTGGGGTCCTGGAAGGAGTGCCCTGAGCTCTGTGGGTTTGCACTGGATGGCTTTCATGTCCTCTCTCTGTTCACTGGTGATCACTGCTGGGGGCAGAGGCTGAGGGCCAGCTCCCTCCAAGACTAGACAAGTGCCCCAAGATGTGGTGAGGCCCAAGGGGCACAGGGAGTCTTCAACTTCCTGGGGGTGGCTCAGATCTGTGCCAAGAGAGTCCCGGGAATCTGAGGTCCCGTAACACACAGCCTTGCTCCCACTCGTGGTGTCTCCAGGCTGCTGTTTCTCAAAGCCTTTTCCTAACTCAGTCGCCTGCTGCTCACACTCACCCCAGGATGGTCCTTAGGACACCTTCGCAGAAACCCAGAGTCCTGACCTAAGCATGTCTCGGGCAGGGCTCATGCAGAGGGGACTTACTCAGTCATCCTGACCATGGAAGCTTCCAAGCTGTTCTGAGATCCTCTGTGGCCAAAAGTTCTTTTTTCCTGTGGATGGATCCTTCAACTGTTCCCAGTCTGGGCCTGCAAGAACCCTGGGGCCTCTTCATCATTTCTCAGATGTGTCTGAACTGAAAGGAGAAGCAGAGCAGTGAGGACCAAGGCCAGCATTCCTACAAGTGTGCAAGGACCTGGGTTCAAGCCCCTGGTCCCCAGCTGCAGGAGGAAAGCTTCAGGAGTGGTGAAAGAGGGCTGCAGGTTTCTCTCTTTGTCTCTTTCCCTCTCTATTTCCCCCTCCCCTATCAATTCCTCTCTGTCTCTATTCAACATTAAATAAATAAAATATATATATATATATATATATTTTTAAAAGTGCCAAGTCTGGGTCTCCAGTGGGGAGGAAATGTCATATTCTCCGGGGGAGCACAAAGATGCCTTCTTCTTTGGAAGTCAGTTTCCAGTGTCCTTAATGCCCCATGGCCAGGTCTGCCCATCTGGTCACAGCTGCTGAGCCCTGGTGCTGGGCACCTGCAGCCTTGGCCCAGGGTTCTACCCTCCCCCTCCCTCCCTGGGGAAGAAGCGCAAAGCTTCTTTCCCACGGCTGCTGGTCATTTGTCTAAAGAGCTCTGGGAGTTCCCTGAGTCTGTCTAGCAACCAAATCATGGAGGTAGGTTAATTTTAACTTCCTATTTCTCTTGGCGGACATTCCTTGTTTACTTGGAACCAGAATTTTCTAGAGGGCCTGAAATATTTCCTTGGTGGGGGCACCTGCCTGGGACCGTCCACATGAGGGTCATCAAAGGGCTCATCTCAGCTTCTGTGACCCTAAGATAAGCGCCGTGACTCTAGTGTCAGCTCAGGGCTGGCAGTTTCCCAGCACTCTTTGCTTCTGCCCAAGTGACGGAAGGATTCAGGCCTATATCTGCCACATCCTTCTGAGCCTGCTTGAGACACACACACACACACACACACACACACACACACACACACACACACACACACACACACACACACCCCCTGACTTGTTTTCAGGAAAGGGAACTGGAGGCTGCTACTCAGGGGCCTCTTTCTCTTCCCCTGAGGTTTAAAAAGTCTGTCCAGAAGTCCCTGGAGACTGTGACCTTATATCCGCTGGATCTTAACTAAGAAAAGACTTTTATAAGCTATGCTGTAGTCTTCTTTCAAAATGCATATATAAGTGAAAGATATTTCTGTCGATTCCAGCACTGATGACGCTGTGGTCCCGTTTTAAAACTTGTGATTGACTTCAAGGCCAACTGTAGAATATGGGGCTCTCTTTTCCTGGCCAGTCCCATTAGACTTGCTGACTTGTCTAGAGACTCTTTAAAAATGTTTATTTGTAGGACAGAGAGAAATTGGGGGGAGATAGATAGATAGATGATGGATGGATGACAGGGCTGCAGATCAGCTTCATTACTTATGAAGCTTCCCTCTTGCTGGTGGAGACCCAGGACTTGAACCTGGGTCCTTGTGCACTGTAATTTGTGTGCTTAACCAGGTGCACCACCACCTGGCCTCACTAGAGTCATTTTTTTTCTTTGCTTATTTCTTTCTCACACTGCTTATTTTCTCCCTTCTTTCTTCTACTTCTTCTTCTTCTTCTTCTTCTTTTCTTCTTCTTCTTCTTCTTCTTCTTCTTCTTCTTCTTCTTCTTCTTCTTCTTCTTCTTCTTCTTCTTCTTCTCCTTCTCCTCCTTCTCCTTCTTTTCTTTCTTCTCCTTCTCTTCCTCCTCCTCCTCCTCCTTCTTCTTCCTCCTCTATATCTCCCCCCCTCCTTTGCTTCCAGGGTTATCACTGGGGGCTTGGTACTAGTACTATGAACCCACTGCTCCTGGTGGCCATTTTTTCCATTTTATTGGATAGGACAGAGAGAAATTGAGAGAGGAGGGGAGATAAAGAGGGAGAGAGAAAGAGAGACACACACCTGCAGACCTGCTTTGCCGCTTGTGAAATCTCCCCTGCAGGTGGAGGGCTGGGAGCTTGAACCCTGATCCTTGTGCAGGTCCTTGCACTTTGTACTACAAGCACTTAACCCAGTGCACCACTGCCGGGCTGCCCACACTGTTTCCGAATCACAGAGAATTTCACTCTCTCTCCCCTAGTATGTGCAGACTCCTCCGGGCTCTTGTGAGTTTACATGGCTGTTCCTTCTTCCCAGAATGATGTTCCTTTTCTACTTTGTCCCTCCAATTTCTACTCCCCCTGCTCTTTTTCAACATTCAGGGCAGTTGCTCCATTTCTGAGCAGTCCTTCTCTTTGGCTCCATAGACCCCCCCAACTCAACTTTGCTTGACAATCTGTCTTGTATCTCACTAGGGAGAAGACAGCTAGCTGCTCAAACAGCCAGAGCCATGTTGGAGTTAATCACCAGGATCTGGGGTCTCTGAGATCCAGCAGACTCGGGTTTAATGCCCAGCTCCTGCACATTGTAACTGCTTACAAGGTCATCGGTGAGTGGCCTTGGACAGTCAGCTGCCTTTGCCTGCAGTCTGAGTAGCAGCCAGTGAAGATGGCTATAGTCCCCTGCTCACAAGGAGACTGGAAGGATGGACAAAAAACACTGAACCACTTGATGGATCGAGTCAGCTCTGTCTATGATGCTTCCTGGCACATAGTAGGTGATCAACTAATATCAATCACACAGATCTCTTTGCAGGATGTGGTCGGTTTAGATGATTATCTGCAGGGCCCAAGTATTCAGGGTGCTTGTCCTAGTGCCCTAGTGCTCAGCTAAGTGATGCTCAGTCATGGTTGCACACCGTTCCCCACCCGTCACGGGCTTTCCACAAGCACTTGTCTGGATGGGTGAACCCCTTACCGCATGTCCTCCTAGAACTCCGGCAGCCGTGACTCAGGACTCCAGTATCCTGTGCCTGCTCATCTTCCTCTGGCTTCAGAATCTCAGGACATCTTCGCTGAATCCTAGGGAAACTTGAACACAAACTGTCTCATCTCTGAGACGTCCTGGTGCAGCAGCAGCTGCTCTGTGCGCAGTGATGGCTCTGAGTCGGAGAGTGACAAACGCACTTAGAGATGTTACCTCTGTGCTCGGGGAGTCTGAACAGAAAGGGGACACCCTGAGGGTCACCATACGCTTAAAAATCATGACAGTGACACCGATAGGGTTGAGATAGCTGGGAACTGAACTTGACTGTGAACATATGCAGATGAGAAGAATTTCGTGTTGTTGGGTCTTCATGAGTGGGGCATGTCTGAACAACGGTAATGGGTTGAGGACGGATGGTTTGTCGTGCTTCGACGGGGTTCCCGTAATTCACGTGCTTTCCAGAAATCACACCCTTCACCTGCATTGCTGCTGAAGGTTGGGTTTGCACAAGCACGAGGGAGAGAAATCTGGCAATGGGTGAGAGCACCAAAGCTGAAAGCCCTCAGGAGTTCTGACCCTAGCTGTTTTCTTTAGAGCAGTGGCCTTTAGAAGGGTTTTCTTAGTAGCTAGAACACACAAGCATGCTCTTAATGTAAGGACTGTTTATAATTGATGGACTTGATTATGAATTATGGCCACATGAGACCATTCTCATATGATCACAGGCTCAGCAGGAATGTTCCCTGATCAGATTATGTCATGAGTTCACATACTCTCATATGCATAAAGAAAGAGAGAAAGAAAGAAAGAAAGAAAAGCAAAAAACTTAAAGCTTCCTTTTAAGACATAGAATTTCCTCCCATTTTCTTTCTGTTCTCATCTAGATAGTAACTCTCCTTGGAATACACAAACCCCACTTTGGATCAGCTCCTCCTCCTCCTCCGTCTCCATCTCCATCTCCATCTCCTCCTTCTCTTTTTCCTCCTCCTTCTTCTCCTTCTCCTCCTCTTCCTTCCTTTTTAAGCATTCTTTTTAATTTTTTAAATTTATTTATTATTGGATAGAGGAAGACAGAAATTGACAAGGAAGAGGGCAATAGAGAGGGAAAGAGAAAGACACCTATAATACTGCCTTACTACTTATGAAACTTGCCCCCTACAGGCGGGAATGGGGGCTTGAACCCGGGTCCTTGTGCATGGTAATGTCTATACACAGGGGGCAGGAAACAATTAAATATATGAGAGCCACAGGCTCTTAACAACCCAATGGCCTCCGATAGTGGGTAGGCTAATATGCTGTGTACATGGTGATCTGGTGTGTAGACAGCTGGATTGCACCAAAGCAAAGGACTGGAGAAGGAGGGGAAGGGAGGGGGTGGGGAGGGCCTTGGAGTCCAGGTACACTGTGATGGACGTGATGGACAAGCAACTAAGTTGGGGGAGAGAGAGTTCTACAAAAACCTTTCACAGGGAGATGGGGAATTGTACCCACATAACAACAACTGAACAGTTAGTTACTGTATACCATTAACCCCCTCCCTCAATAAAAGTGATTTAAAAAAAAAAGAAAGCAAAGGTTATGACAACAGAGAACACTTAACAGTAGATAAAAAGGAAAATTCGCCAGGCAGCTGTGAAAACGTATCATCTGTTTAAACTCTGCAGAGAGGCGCCTCGCTGTGCTACTGGTTGAATGTGGTTTGTGGAATGTTAGCTCCACACTCAGGAAGAGCTGCAGCCGTGGGCACGGTCACAGGGACTTGAGAGAGTGGCTTTCTCCAAGGCTGGAGCAGAGGGCCACTGAGGCAGAGAGGGTGACAACAGCGACAGAAGATAGAATACCTTTATTTCTTTTTTAAAAAATTCATTATTAGTGACTTAATATTGATTTACAGAATTACATGTCAGGAGGGGTCTAACTCCACACCGTTCCCACCACCAGAATTCTGAATCCCCAATCCCTCCATTGTAGACACCACGGTTCTCCCAAGTTGCAGACGTGGGTTGACTGTCATCTCTTTAATTATCTGTCTACATTTGTACATAATCGCTCCCTTTTCCTCCAGCTCCCGTCCTCTCTTCCCCTCCAAGTCACACATAACCCTATTACTACATTCAAATCTCTCCTTTTCTTCCTCTCTGTCTGGGACCTGATGGAGCTGGAGTTCAAGAGCCCTTTTATCCTCTTCCTCCTATCATTTCTCCCCCACTGGGAGTATGGGTCAAAGTTGTTTTTAGGGTGCAGAAGGCGAGAGTTGTGGCTTCTGTAATTGCTTCTCCGCTGGATTTGGGCATTGGCAGGTGGATCCATCCCCTTACCCTGTTTCTCTCTTTCCCTGTGGGGTAGGGCTCTGGGGAGGGGAGGTTCCAGGACACATTGGTGAGGTCATCTGTCCACAGAAGTCAGGGTGGAGTCATGGTAGTGTCTGCAACTTGGTGTCTGGAAGGTGATTACCTTTATTTCTTATTCAACTGTTAGTCTCCTCTGGGAATATATGCCCTTTAGCCCCCATTTTCCTGGTTCCATCAAAGATACCCTGTAGCTTCGAGTTATCTCATTCTGATCAGCCAGGTGTGACTTTCTTCCTATTTACTGTCCAGATTACTTCTTGTACTTATAGCCAGCATCACTTAGGGGAAATGCTTGGTGATGATTTCCTTTCCAATATAGTCCTTCCATCATTCTGTCTTTTTGCCTTCTGATGCTCTAAGGACATCATTTATTTCCTTCACCCCATCATGTGAGTTAACTAGTGATTACTAAGTTCAGCTGACCCCTTGACTCAGCTACTGGATATTCTCCCCAGAGTCCTGTTGATAGGATTCTAACCAGCTTTTCTGAATATGGTTTCTGCATGTAAACAGGGGAATGTGTGTGCGTGCGTGCGTGCGTGCGTGTGTGTGTGTGTGTGTGTATGTGAACACACGTCCCAGAAATAAGCCAATCAATGGAATTTCTTTTGTAACTCATCATTCTAACTTTTTTCTTTTTAAATAAATATTTTTATTTATTTATTTATTTATTTGCCTCTAGGGTTATCAATGAAGCTTGGTGCCTGCACTAGCAATCCATCACTCCCAGCAGCCATTCCCCCCCTTTCCTTCCTTCCTTCCTTCCTTCCTTCCTTCCTTCCTTCCTTCCTTCCTTCCTTCCTTTCTATTTTTGACAGCACAGAGATAAATTGAGAGGGAAGGAGGAAATAGAGACGGGGAGAGCAAGATAGACACCTGCAGGCCTGCTTTACCACTCATGAAGCTACCCCCCTGCAGGCGGGGGGTGGGGGCTTGAACACTGGTCCTTGCACCTGGTAGTATGTGCGTAACTGGGTGTGCTGCTACCTGGACCCTTTCTTTCTTTCTTTCTTTCTCTCTCTCTCTTCTTTCTCTCTCTTTCCATTTCTTTCTTTCTCTCTCTCCCTTTCTTTCTTTCTCTCTCCTCTCTCTTTCCATTTCTTTCTCTCTTTCTTTCTTTCTTTCTTTCTTTCTTTCTTTCTTTCTTATGACAGAGAGATACAGAGAGATACATACAGAGAACTATCCGAGCACTGTTCAGCTCTGGCTTATGGTGGGGCTGGGGATTGAACCTGAGACTCTGGAGCCTCAGGCATGAAAGTCTTTTTGCAGAACCATTATGCTGACTCCCCAACATCTGATTTATTTTTTTCTTTATGTACGAAATTGGGGGCCAGGTGGTGGCACACCTTGTTCAGCACACACATGGTCATGCACAAGGAGCTGGGTTCAAGCCCTGCTATCCATCTGCAGCGGTGGGGGGTGGGATGCTTCATGAGTCGTGAAGCAGGTCTGCTGGTGTCTTCCTCTCTCCTCTCAATTTTTCTCTGTCCTACTGAATAAAATGGGGGGGGGGGAGAAGGAAAAAATTAGCTGTTGGTTATCCAGTGTTAACCCTGGTGGCAATAAAATAAAATAATAAATAAAAAAAAAAAGAAATTGAGGAATCCTCTGCTGAGACATGGGCCTGGGATTAGCATATGCTTAGGCATTAGGCA